>NC_137612.1:58030878-58153378 GCF_963280865.1 Gymnoscopelus braueri
TTAGAACAAACAAACATTGAGACTGCATGCGCAGGTGCAGGTTTCATGTGATCAATTCCCAACAGCTCCCCAAACCCAGTGTTTAGAGGAGCACTGGTTTCAGTTAATTCAACCTCCTCTTGTGTGTTATTTACTTCATCACGCAACAGTATTGCACGCCATCGCCGAGAATAGCTGACATACAAGCTCACAACACGCTGCGGATGTGACCGTTGTGAGCTTGGAGGTCTGCTATTCTCGACCGGTATCTGCGCCCAACACTGCATAAATTAGGCAGAGGGGCTGCAGCTGCACGAGGAAGCAGACTCTGCTGCCGTGATCATAGCACTCCCGCCATTCTAATGACAGCGACTGGAGGTGGGGTTTGGAGGACAACTGCTTTGAGAATCGCTTTTATCGTTTACACACAACATAAACCAAGTATTATATATTTAAAGAGCGGGAGAACATGGTAAACATTCTAAGCCTTCTTCGACCACTGCTTCTGAAAGTTTGATGGGATGTGAGTGCTGTGACCACTTTTCCATTGCATCTTATGAGCAGTCGGGTTCTTTTGGTGCCGGCCTGCACGCGCATACTAGTTCTTATCAGTGTGGCGTCTATATATTTACTTCTCCTCCCCTCTGGAAGAAGGTACTGGACAATAAAAAAGCAGAACAAACTGGCTGAAAAACTGCTTCTTTCTAAGAGCTGTAACCTTTGTTTACCCTCCACTGACACTGACTGAAAAAGACCTCTAGGTATCAGTGTTGGACCTCTTAATATTGCACATTGCAGCCAGATGCTGCTACCTATTCACCATCATACTGTTTAGCTCACTTTGTCTCATTTTAATGATTGTCCTTGTATCTATTTATGTTTTATTCTGATATGATTTCATCTGTTTTTATTCCTTAAACTTATATGCATTATGCATCTTTTGCACACTAAACTGTCTTTCATGATTCTCTGAGCACAATGACAATGTCTGTCTGTCTGTCTGTCTGTCTGTCTGTCTGTCTGTTTATCTATTAGGCAGATGAAGTTAATGGATTGACAAATAAAGAGAATAAATCTACAGGCCAATATTTCACTTTACTTCAGTGATACTGAAATGAACTCTTGAGTAGGAGAATAAATGTCATCCAATGAGAAACACTGAGTTGTTGTGCTGACTCTGCTCCTGTCTGTGTGTAAAGAGGTTTCCCCTGAACATGAGGAGAGGAGCCCCAGTCTGGTCAAGGATGAACCACAACCTCCACAGATTAAAGAGGAACTCGATACTCTACCTTGTCAGAATGCCTTCATTGTTATCCCCAATATCCCGACACGTGAGTGTGAATGTAAAACGTCACTTTACCGGTAGCACAATGAAGGATGTTCCACAAGCTGCCTTTTGTTTCCTCATTTGTTTTTGTCAACATCCTTGACAAAATTCAATCCGGTTTTAGAACTTTGCACAGTACATAATCTGCACATCATGATCTGCATAATCTTTAAGCATAAAGTGCACAATGATATCTAGGGGTGTCACGATACGCCTAATCCACGATTCGATTCGACTTTCGATACGATATATATATTTTTAAACTTTTTTTTTTTTAGCTTTGAGGGCTATATGATTATTAATATAGGCTATTGTCTTGATTTGTAAAGAAAAACACATGTTTCTCAATAAGTCCCTTTTATTTGAATAATATCAAATGAGAATGACAATAACAAAAAGGGTTTTATTATGCCCTTACAACAACTGACATTTTCAGATTCTTCTTTAAGATGAGTTAACAACATTCTTGTGAAGCGTTATAAATAAAATCTAAATACAAAGTTGAACATGTAAGAACAAATTATCCAAAGACAACTGTTCTTAAACATTTAAAGTATGTTCACATTGTTTGAACAGGTAAGAGCTTTAGGTAAGAGCTTTAACAAACAAGAAATGTGAATAATAAGCTAAGCCAGGGGTCTTCAACAGGGTTTCTTTTTATTTTTACTTTAACGCCATCCCTTTTCTGAGGTGAACTTTAGCCAAAATTAGCAGATCTACAAGCTCACAACGCCCCGTGCTGCAAGGCGTTGTGAGCTTGTAGATCGGCAATTTTTCGCCGAGAGGTGTAGAGGGGAAAAAGAGAAGACGGAGCAACTATCAATGTGGAGCATAATTGACAAACGGTAGCCGTTTTGTCAACAACGCGTCGGGTGCCAAAATATTGCCAGACTTTTGACTCAAAGGAAGCGGGAGGGTTTTCCAATTCTTCCGTTTGTGTATTATCATTACCATCGCTGGCATCAGCAGTGGCCATGGTGAAATGTAAAGTAGTAGTACAGACGCAACGCTACAGCGGTCTCTCTCCCTGTCTCCTACAAACTCCTCTGTGGTGTGTGGATTGGTCCTGTCGTCTTTTTTTTCTCCCCTGTTGTAAGCACGTGCTTACGACGGGGGAGAAAAAAAAGACGACAGGACCGTGCGATGCACGGAAAAACACAACAGCGGCTCTAGCACTTCTCTTCGCAGATGAGTGAGACTGGGACCGAGGCTAGCTCTAGCATGGCTTCACCCGGACGTGCAATCGGAGGTGCGCATGCGCGGGAGTATTTTTTTTAAATTAACCCTTGAAATGCGATACGGCTTTTGATTTCGATACACTGTATCGAACGTCATTTTCGGTTCGATTTCGATGCGTATCGAGTATCGTGACACCCCTTATGATATCCTCTTAACTCTTTAACTGCCAGAGTTTTTCAGAAAAATGTCAAGCCACTGCCAGCGAATCCGAGCGATTTTACTAACCTTTGAAAAATCATGGAATATATTCTGTGGTCGCCGTCCTCAAGGCGATTGCCTCATTACACGCACAGGGGTCTCGTAGAATCGGGGGGAAAACATTGTCCGGTTGCGGACCTTGCGGTAATCTGTTGTATAGTTATGGCCAGTTGAATGTGGCTTGTTTTTTTCCAAAAAACTACAAACAGAGATAAAGCCATTTTCCACAACAAATAAACAGGAAGTAAACAAGCTTTTTTTCCTTTTCTTTAATGACACCATTTCGGGGTCGATCCTTTTCCGACAGGCAAGGGACATTCCATTTGACATGCTGGGAGGTCTGTTCAGGAATTTGAAGTCACTGACTCTCAATCATAACCTGTAGCGTAGGTAGTTACTTTTTGACTAAGTTACCTGTAGTATATAGATGGTTACATAACTCAAAAAAAAACTAAACAAAATTCAATTGAAATCACAAAATGAACTTTTCCAATATGCCCCCCCCCCATGTTTAGCTCACTGTCTAGTGATATTAATGTAACTAATAATAACTTTACCGCTGACATTTTTTTTGTTTTGAAACTGTCAAAACCATAACAGGGAAAAGGATCGCCAAATAAGTACAAGTAAGATATGCTTTTAGTAACTGGCCCCTGTTAACTTTCGGTTTTACTCATTGGTAAAGGACAAAGAAAAATGTCTCAAATAATTGATTTAACAAATAGTCCTCAATTTTAAGAAAGTAATTGTGTAAAATTGGTATTCTCTCTCTCTCTCTCGCACTCTCACTCTCACTCTCTCTCACTCTCTCTCTCAGATGTCTCCAGTGTGACGGTACAGCACATGGTGGTGGAACCTCAGAAGCCCTCCCCTGCGGTACAGAGTGTGGTGATGAAACTTAAGAAGCGTAAACGTGGCCATCCGAAATTGAGTGAAGGTGACGGTCCTGTGCCCTCCCCACCTCTGCCAAAGGAAGAGGAGAGAGCAGGAAGGGGCGAAGAAAGAGAAGAGGAGATGGGAGGAGAGGATGGAAATGGCGACCCAACATGGCATCCAGGTGACAATGGAACACTTTGCTTTTGAATTTGAGCAACCTTGTATTTAAAGAAGTAGTGCACCCAAAAAAGTACTTATTTTCTATTTCATTTTTGTTTTTTGTCGCATTCCTAAGCCAATAATTTGATGCCGGGTAGTAGGAGACTCAGTAGGAGACTCAATTCAGTCTCCTACCGGAGACTCCGTCCGTCATCAAATTATTGGCTCAGGAATGCCATAAAAAATCTCCATGAATTCAAGGCTTCATGGGGTGTGTAATTGATAGAAAATAAGTAATTTTTTGGGTGAACAACACTTTGGGTTTGGATTATGTAGTTCCCTTGCCGTAACATAACTCCAAATAGTATAACTATAACATTTTCTCCATTGATTAGAAATGTATATTTCAAAATGTTCTCCCCATTGACTTGCAATGCACTGCGAAACAGGTGTCAAAGTCACTCTTTTGCATATACACAAACCATAATACACTAGACAGAGGGAGAGACAGAGAGGGAGATACAAGTAGTTGCAATAACAATAATAGGACTTATAATAGTGTTAGATAGTATATAATATAGTACAACAATAATGTTAGATAGTATATAGTGGTATAGTATAAGAATGTTAAGATAATATACAGTGGAGTGGTATAGTATAATATAGTAGCAATCCACAGTCGTGCTCCATGGAGAGGCCCGGTCTGCAGTCACACTCTTGATCTGAAAATCTAGCTATAGGCTTTATCATAGAGAAAGGTTTTTAATCTAGTCTTAAATATACAGAGTGTGTCTGCTTCACGGACCGAAACAGCGAGAAGGATCCACAGCTACGGTGCCTGAAACCTAAATGCTCTGCCTCCTGTTCTTTGATATTTTTGGAACCTTAAGCATTTTTGCATACTGTGAACGCTCTGGTGTTCTAGCAGGTTGATAAAGCTCGATGAGTTTTTTGAGATACAGTGGTGCCTGTCCATTGAGAGTTTTGTAGGTGGGATTCTATTCTGTATTAAGCCGGGAGCCAGTGCAGAGAGGCCAGTGAAGGAGTGATATTATCTCATCTTCTAGCTGGACTAGCTTTAGGCTGTTTAGAGACTTAGTTGTAGTAGTCCAGCCTAAAAGTAACATACGTGTTACTTTTAGTTTTTCTGCGTCATTTTGAGACAGAATGTGCCTACATTTTGCAATATTATGCAGGTGAAAAAGACAGACCTTGAAATATGTTTTATGTGGGATTGAAAGGATATATCTTGGTCAAACGTAACTCCCAGATTCCTTACAGTGGCCCTGGAGGCCAATGTAATGCCATCTAGGGTCAAATTGTCATCTGCTAAGTTGTCTCTAAGGTGCTTAGGGCCAAGTACAATGACTTCAGTTCTGTCCGAGTTGAGGAGTAGGTAATTCCGGGGTCATCCAACTCTTTTATGTCTTTAAGACATGCCTGAAGTGTAGCTAGTTGATCCCTTTCATCTGGCCTCATAAATAGCTATAATTGAGTATCATCCGAATAATAATGGAAATGTACAGAGAGTTTCCTAATGATTTTACCCAAAGGAAGCATATAAGTAAATGGTAGGATAAATAGCTAGGGGTTAAGTGTCTTGCTTAGGGAGACTTGGAAACATAGACCGGGACTGGGCACATGACCCTGGAACCTGTTGTTTCCAAGGCGGCCACTCTACCCATTTAGCTATGCATACAGTATGGTACTGTATTCAATGGGCTAAACATGCATTAACACCAGTATAGTCCTTTAAATATCAATTTATGTTGACTGTATCCAATGTTGTGGTAGCTACAGTAAACGCAATTGAAGCTTGATAATGAAAAAACTATTGAATCAAAACTTTGGACGCTGGGTACACAGCGGGACTTGGTAAAATCTTGTATTTTCCCCACCTTGGCCTGGTGACAAATGTTAAGTTCTGACAGTCCAACGCACAGTAGTAGTTTTGAGTAGAGTGGCTAAAATATTAATAATAATAATTAATAATAACCTGATGTTAACGGTATAGCTTGCCGAAGAGATCTACAAGCCAACAATGTGTTGCATCGCAACACACCGTTTGCTTGTAGCTCTGTTATGCACCGTCATCCATGACACATCGTTGGCTTGTACCTCTGTTCTGCATCACACTACAGAATATAAATTAGGCTTTAGTAGCTGCCCCAGACATGCTTCCACCTATATGCAACTGCATTCAACACAGCGCCTTACATTGCGCAGCTACATAGCATACTTACCCCAATAACTATGCAACTAAAAAACATTCACTAAACGTGCCCCACTTGATTGCAGTTTTACCCCTTTCATGCATACTGGTCACTACAGTGGACAGCTATTACAATGCCATTTTCTATTATATGAATGGGTTTTGATGGCAGAGTTGCACATCAGCCACCACAGTGGACGCTAGAGAATCACCCCACTGGCCAACCGTTGGAACTGCAATATATTTTTTGTCAACATCCAAGATACTGTAGCTGACAGAAATGTTAATATGCCCAACCACAATGGAAACAAGACCCCAGGGCTTTTTTGTGTTATGCTATTAGCCCAAATGTCTGACTGTACTACAATTCATAGTATTACTGTCACTCTTTGCAATTGATAATGCTCATTTGCAGTAATGTTTTTGGATATAAATCGATGTATTCATGTTATTAGAAGGTGCATTGTTTCTATCAAAATAATATTTTGTGCATCATTATTTACATTATGCGAGTAACAGTTTGTGTCTATATTTTGTAGAGCTCAACTGCAGAGCTTGATAGAAAGTCCTACAGTATAGTGAAGCAACTATCATTACTCAAGTGAGGATCAGCAAATGCTAGCAATGACAGTAGAACTGAGGATGCTGATTGAGCTGTATAATAATAATAATAATTATAATTATTATTAACACATTGAATGCCAAGAACGCATATATGCGTTCTTTGCGTTCTTTTGAATCCATCACTTGTGTGGAAGATTTAGACTCCCATCCACTTCCTTGTTAACTTAAAACTTAAAAATTCTGTATCTCGGCTCCTGAGTACTTTTTTTTTCTCAATGAAAAATCTCTGGCATAAAACAGCTAAAAAATCTGAAATAACTCTGGCATTCCATGTGTTAAAGCTGCAAGCAGCGATGACCGGGCCCTCGCACCTCTATCCACATTAGGGGCAAATATTTACCAATCAGAACAGAGAGCATAGTTAAGTAACTCTAATGAAGGACATGGATTTTCAACCGAGTCTCTCTGTACGAAGCTGTTCAAAGGTTATGGCAAAAGATATGAAACTATTCTGTCCTCAGAATAAAGGGTGGGGTTTAGTAACTCCAATGAAGGTCAAGGACTCTCAACCGAATCAAGTGACGTGACTCACAAGTTTGTACAACAAACCATTCAAAAGCTATAGAGCGTCGCAGTTCCCACCCACTTCCTGTTTTTTTTGGTGCCGGAAGAAAAAACTCAATGCATTTTTCCATTGACATTTCCAAAAATATTTATATCTATTAATTTAAGCCTCGAATCAAGCCATCACGAGATGACATGAATCATGACCATAAAACGTTTTTTTTCTGTGATTTTTATTTATTTTATATTTAATTATATGATATACTATATTTAATAAATACCCTTTGTTTTGCCGTTTTCAACAAAAAAAAAATCACAGAATCAAACGTTTATGGTCATGATTCATGTCATGTCATGATGGCTTGATTCGAGGCTTAAATTAATAGATATAAATATTTTTGGAAATGTCAATGGAAAAGTGGGCGGGAACTGCGACGCTCTATTGCAAAAGATAGGAACTATAAACTATCGACCAATCGGAAAAGGGGGCAGGGCTAAGTAACACCAATGAAGAACAAGGACTCCAAACTGAGTCCAATGAGGCCTCTCACAAGTGGCTACAACAAGCAGGTCAAAGGTTATGGCAAAATATAGGAACTATCAAATATCTACCTATCAGAAGAGGGGGCGGAGCAAAGTAACACCATATAGTTAATAACTATAGGAATTTGCTAATTCTTCCCTGACAATAACATCACCCTCAAGTCTGTATGGCAATCATCTCAAAAGTTACATAGGAAAAACTTCACCCTGTAAATATTTTCACTTCCTGTGGTGAAACATGGAAGTTTGACGCTTCGCCACTGTCACGCCGTTTTACGAAAACTCATGCTTAGTAATAATCTCACCTGGCCTAAATCAAACTAATTAGTCTCAGAGTGCCTAACTCTGGGTCCAATTAATCCTATTAGTTTGTCTCAGGCCAGGTCAGACTACTTCCATCAGCCATCCGCCATCCCTCACAAACAAAAACAATTCCCGTGGAGCTGTATTATTTTGATGAACATGTGTCTTTACAAAAATAACAGAAGGCATTGTGAGTGACTCTCCAAACGCTCTTTCACATGCATTTCAGTAATACAGTCTCTTCAGTTTTACTGACCTGTCCTTTACTATATCGGTTCACCAAGACTATCTTGTATGAAAACTCTGAAACACAGTGCAGTGTCCAAGGCACCTCCTGAGATCAGGTTTGCCCCTAGGGGGGGAGAGGAGAGAGAGAGAGAGAGAGAGAGAGAGAGAGAGAGAGAGAGAGAGAGAGAGAGAGAGAGAGAGAGAGAGAGAGAGAGAGAGAGAGAGAGAGAGAGAGAGAGAGAGAGAGAGAGAGAGAGAGAGAGAGAGAGAGAGAGAGAGAGAGAGAGAGAGAGAGAGAGAGAGAGAGAGAGAGAGAGAGAGAGAGAGAGAGAGAGAGAGAGAGAGAGAGAGAGAGAGAGAGTCTGACTGACTGACTGACTGACTGACTGACTGACTGACTGACTGACTGACTGACTGACTGACTGACTGACTATGAGATTCAATTCAAAGAGGCCTCACAGGTAGTTTGTGGTACTATCTGTGTAGGCCCTATAAAGAGAAGGTGCATTCGCCATCTGTTTTGAATAAGAGGTGTCATGTTTTGCAATTAATTAAACTTACATAAACTATTTATGTTATTAAGGCTTTGTGAGTTCCATTTAAAATAAAGTTTGACCATGACAGAGGCGCGCCGACTCAGCAGACCTTGAGGCCGAGGAGTCGCGCCCGAGCGCCTCAAGGCGCGAGTGCCCGCGACGACCGGCCGATGGTCTGCTAGTCGACTCAGCGCCGTCCGAGTTATGTACCGATAAGCACAGAATCGTAAATAATATTGGTGGGGACTGTGTTTGCCCCACTGACTGTGTAATTAAACTTACATAGACTATTTCTGTTTTAAAGGTTTGTGATTTCTGTTTGACTGTGCAGGGCAGAGGCGTCAATTCTCTGAGTCATGGTAACCGCAGACCCTCGGATTTAAAATTATTTCCACTCTTTCTTAATTCCAGTTAAAGATGTGTTTACATTATATTTTATAACTAAGGGATAGGTGCTAAAAGGTTACAAGCTTGGAATCCAGTTAGCATATCTACAGTTCTGCTGTTCACACCTCCATTATGGAAGACAATGAGCTCCCTGTTGATGGCCCAATTGCTGATGGCTCTTGGTATCAATGTGTCTTCATTAATATTCTCACTAACTCAACAATGAGATCTCCCACTTAACTATGTGGTTTGATGTAGGTGATCAACTCCATTGTTTAGTTTAGTGAGAATTTGTGAAGGGTTTCAGTTCTGTTGGGCAGTTTAAAAGTTTAAACCACCTGGATATTTTGTGCTAAGTCTTGTGATCCATTCTTTTTCATGGAATCTTCTCTGTCCAATTGTCCAGCGGTCATTGTATTCCAAGCCACATACCTTTATAGCCTCAATTCCATGTGTCATAAAGTGTTGAACAATTAACAAATGGGTATCCTTTTCATTATTAATGGTATATTTATGTTGGCTTATTCTAATTGCTATGGAGTTGCTCGTCTCTCCTACATATTGTAATCCACATACTTGGCAAGTAATCAGATAAACACAATTTCTGGTGTTGTATGTGATGTTCTGTCTTAGGATAATTATATTTTTGTTTGTCCTGTTTTTAACAGTTTGTTTTGGGCTAAAGTAGTTAGGCCTTGTCCTAATTACCTGGTTCCATGGTTTCAATTTGCTGTGGACCAAGTGGTCTTTTAAGTTTTTGTTTCTCCTGTAGGCCGAGATTATGTTGAAGTTCTGTAAGAGGTCCCCTCCCCTGTTTTCAAAATTTCTTTTGATGGCTCTGTTTGCCAGTAAACTTTGGCTAGAAAATGTGGTTACTAAAGCTAGTGTGGGTTTCTCATTCCTTATTTTCACTTCCTGGAACGTGTTGTATGCTTTCCTGAGAAATGTTCTTGTATATCCACGTTTCCTTAATGCTGTGAACAGAGTCTTGTAGGCTTTTTCAAAATCTGCTGCTTGTGTGCAGATTCTCTTGAAACGTAGGAGCTGTGACTTGACTATTCCTGCGAAACAATGGGTTGGGTGGAAGGAAGTTTTGTGGAGCAATGCATGTGTATCAGTCTCCTTAAAAAATACCCTTAAATCCAGTTTGCCGGTGGTATTGAAGTCTTTTCCTTTGAAGACTGTCACATCCAGGAAGTCAATATGTTCTTTGTTCGTGACATATTTCACTGTTATTGAGGCATGATGTGTGTTTAGGATTTGGATGAACTGCTCAAATTCCTCTGTGGAGTGCTCAAAAACTCCAAAAATATCATCTAGAAACCTGAAATAATGTGTGGGTTTGAATCTGCACTTTTTGAGTGCGGTTTCTTCCCACAAAGCCAAATAAATGTTGGCATAAGATGGTGCAAATTTCTTTCCCATGGCTGTTCCACTGATCTGAAGGAAGGTTTTCCCATCAAATGTGAAATCGTTTTTGGTCAAATTTAATTCTAGCAGTTTCAATAGTTCTGCGTCTGGTCTTTGTCTGTCAGGGTACTTTATAAAGATATCTCTGATTGCCTTCAGCCCCGCCACTGTGTTTATATTGGTGTACAAACTGTCAACATCTATTGAAAACAAAATGGCCCCCTGAGGCACTGTGATGTTTTTTATTTTATCAATAAAGTCATATGTATCCTTAATGTAGCTTGGATGTTTTACAGATAGTGGGTTTAAGTAGAATTCAATAAATTCTGCTGTGGCATATGTTTCTGAGTTACAATCCGAAACAATTGGGCGACCAGGTGGAATTTCATAAGGAATAGTCCATGTACTAGGATCCTTGTGGATTTTGGGTAAAAGGTAGAGAATTCTAGCTCTTGGGGAATTTTCGCCCCGTAGGTACTTCTCTTGTTTCTGATCTATAAATTTTTTCTTTCTTAATTCGGTGATGACACCCCCAACTTCTATTGCTGTTTGTTTAAAAATGGGTGCCTCCAACTCCACATAGTGATTTGAGTTATTCAACTGTCTTAAACCCTCAAAAACATATTGTTGTCTGTCCAAAATGACTATACGGCTCCCTTTGTCTGCAGGCTTAATCACAATGTCCTGGTTGTTAGCTAATGATCTTAGAGCTCTCACCTGTTCTGTTGTGATGTTATTTTTTTCTCTCAGGTGTCCTGGTACATTTTGTACTGTGGCTCTGTCCATCTGGATCAATTGTTTTAGGTTGTCCGGTATTTTGTCCTCCTCTGGTTCCCAGTATGATGGAAGGTGGAAGCGCGGGATTTCCGTGTTGTTTCCAACTCCAAAATGTGTAGCTAATTTGAGTCTGCGATGGTATTTTGACACATCTATTCTCAAGCTTTGTGATTGTTGTTTGTAGATGTCCAGGGTGGGGACGAATGACAAACCTTTTTCCAAAAGTGTTTTCTGGTGTTCGTTTGGTCGGAAAAAATGAGACAGATTAATTATATCCGACTCCATAAGGCCCTGCCGGTTTGAGCTGTCGGGCCGTATTAGTTTAAAGAGTTGAGCCAGTGCTGTAGCATCAGTTTGGCTGTGTCTTCTTCCCAGTGGACGTTGTCTGATCCTGTTTTGAAGTGGGTTGCGGGCAATTTTGGGAGGTGGGGCTCTTTCTTTATTTCTTCATTTAGGCTTATCAGAATATTCTTCGGGTCAGTTCCTAGGCTTTCTGAGTAGTTGATTAGTGCTATGCGTCTGTCTGCGCAGGGGAATTGTTTTTTGGCTGTTGTGCGGAGTTTCTTCAAGGCTGTGTGGCTTGTTTTTCTAGTTCTTTGGTTCTTGTTGTTAATTCCCACCGAGATGATGAGGTGTGTGGCCGTCTCATTTTTCTCAGCCTTGCTCAGGACTGTTTCGGCCCATTCCAGGTTCATTCCAGAGTAGGATTCTATCTGGACTCTGTCATCTGTGATTGTCGGGATCCGAGACAGGTTGGAGTCTCCAATTATGATGATGTCTCGGTTTGGTACTAATCTCCATTTGTGTTTGGTTTCCTTATTTAAGCCTCTCCAGTGGCGTGGTTTTCTTGGTTCTGTCTCGTTGGTTTCTTCTCGTGCTGGGGCCTCCCTCTGTGTATTAGTGTCTTCGGTAGGTCCCTCTGGTATTGTCTGGTTCCCTTCACTGTTCCTCCTCTCCTGGGTTGTCCTCTGGGGTGTGTCTCTGGGTGGTGTAGTTTGCCCCCTGGTGGGATTATCCCTCTGTGGTTTGGGTGTGTTTCTTGGGTTCTGTTCTGTTCTGTTAGTGACCTTCTGTTTCCTTTGGTTTCCATTCGGTCCAATCTCTGCCCATGGCTCCTCGGGTGTTCTGCTGCTTGTTGTAGGCAGGTCTGGGAACTCTTCCTGTGTTAGTTCTACTGGGCCCTGTGTTGTTGCTGCTACGGTCCCCATTCCTCCAGTTGGGTCTTCTCTTGTTTCTACCGTGCCTGGGTTGCCTGTAGAGGGAAAGGAAGGAGGGGAGGACGGGGATGGGGGAGGACGGGGGACCTGTGGTGTGGGGTGTGTTGTGGTGTGTGCTTTTGTGCTATATAATTCTGTTACTGCTGTACGGGCTAAGCCCAGTGTCTTCTCTGTTAGGCGCCTTCCTAGATTTTTTCTTGCCCATTTAGTGGCAATGGAGAAGGCCCTGTCGTATTCCCGTGTTAAGCACTGGGATAGGTCCTTTTTTGTGTTTTCAATCAATGTGTTAAAGTGTTCTATTAATATTAACAAAGTGGTGTAAGACCAATTCTTTGCACTTCCTTGTAGTAGCAGTAAGGTTCTCTCTGTTGGTTTTGCTGGTTTTATAAAATCCATCAGTTCTTGTTCTTTTCTAGCAATACTCTCTGGGTATTTGTCTATGTTTACATTCTGTGAATGGTGTAGTGCAACAATCAAGTTGTTTATCCCTCTAATTGATTTGTGAAAATCATTGTTTCTCTCTCCATGTGGTGTGTGTATGTAGGTTTGTCTGTGCCTACCTACCTGGCTTACCTGGTTTGGTTCCATATCCCTCCTGGGATTGTGGTTGTTCCTGGTTTCTCCATCTGGTCTGGCTCTTTCCCGCCAGGCCTGTCCTTGTCCATGGGTCCGTCGGTTCATTCTCAAATGCATAAACGTTTTCGTACTGTTTATTGTACTTCATCAGATGCGATTCTCCGGGTGAGAATGATTTCCTGTGTCTTCTTTCCTGTATTTATGTGTTTCTGTTGTGGGCGTGGCTTCTCTGTGGCCACTGTCCTCATTGGTTGGTGCTGTTGATGGCCCATCCTGCTGGGGCCCTTTGATGACTCATGTGCCTGTTTTAGGCCTGTTCATGTTCAGGCATGTTTCTCTGTTCCATATGTATGGTCTATTCTTTGTGTTGAATCTTTGTTTATATATATGTATAAACATGGTTAGGTTTTTAGGAAATGTTATAAACATTTTGCAAGCATGAATATACCTCCATGCTTGCAAATGTGCATAACTAAAGTTTGCTTTAGATGACTCCCCTCACAAAATCAGAGGTACTAGCTTGACTGACTGCTGACTATGAGATTCAATTCAAAGAGGCCTCACAGGTAGTTTGTGGTACTATCTGTGTAGGCCCTATAAAGAGAAGGTGCATTCGCCATCTGTTTTGAATTAGAGGTGTCATGTTTTGCAATTAATTAAACTTACATAAACTATTTATGTTATTAAGGCTTTGTGAGTTCCATTTAAAATAAAGTTTGACCATGACAGAGGCGCGCCGACTCAGCAGACCTTGAGGCCGAGGAGTCGCGCCCGAGCGCCTCAAGGCGCGAGTGCCCGCGACGACCGGCCGATGGTCTGCTAGTCGACTCAGCGCCGTCCGAGTTATGTACCGATAAGCACAGAATCGTAAATAATATTGGTGGGGACTGTGTTTGCCCCACTGACTGTGTAATTAAACTTACATAGACTATTTCTGTTTTAAAGGTTTGTGATTTCTGTTTGACTGTGCAGGGCAGAGGCGTCAATTCTCTGAGTCATGGTAACCGCAGACCCTCGGATTTAAAATTATTTCCACTCTTTCTTAATTCCAGTTAAAGATGTGTTTACATTATATTTTATAACTAAGGGATAGGTGCTAAAAGGTTACAAGCTTGGAATCCAGTTAGCATATCTACAGTTCTGCTGTTCACACCTCCATTATGGAAGACAATGAGCTCCCTGTTGATGGCCCAATTGCTGATGGCTCTTGGTATCAATGTGTCTTCATTAATATTCTCACTAACTCAACAATGAGATCTCCCACTTAACTATGTGGTTTGATGTAGGTGATCAACTCCATTGTTTAGTTTAGTGAGAATTTGTGAAGGGTTTCAGTTCTGTTGGGCAGTTTAAAAGTTTAAACCACCTGGATATTTTGTGCTAAGTCTTGTGATCCATTCTTTTTCATGGAATCTTCTCTGTCCAATTGTCCAGCGGTCATTGTATTCCAAGCCACATACCTTTATAGCCTCAATTCCATGTGTCATAAAGTGTTGAACAATTAACAAATGGGTATCCTTTTCATTATTAATGGTATATTTATGTTGGCTTATTCTAATTGCTATGGAGTTGCTCGTCTCTCCTACATATTGTAATCCACATACTTGGCAAGTAATCAGATAAACACAATTTCTGGTGTTGTATGTGATGTTCTGTCTTAGGATAATTATATTTTTGTTTGTCCTGTTTTTAACAGTTTGTTTTGGGCTAAAGTAGTTAGGCCTTGTCCTAATTACCTGGTTCCATGGTTTCAATTTGCTGTGGACCAAGTGGTCTTTTAAGTTTTTGTTTCTCCTGTAGGCCGAGATTATGTTGAAGTTCTGTAAGAGGTCCCCTCCCCTGTTTTCAAAATTTCTTTTGATGGCTCTGTTTGCCAGTAAACTTTGGCTAGAAAATGTGGTTACTAAAGCTAGTGTGGGTTTCTCATTCCTTATTTTCACTTCCTGGAACGTGTTGTATGCTTTCCTGAGAAATGTTCTTGTATATCCACGTTTCCTTAATGCTGTGAACAGAGTCTTGTAGGCTTTTTCAAAATCTGCTGCTTGTGTGCAGATTCTCTTGAAACGTAGGAGCTGTGACTTGACTATTCCTGCGAAACAATGGGTTGGGTGGAAGGAAGTTTTGTGGAGCAATGCATGTGTATCAGTCTCCTTAAAAAATACCCTTAAATCCAGTTTGCCGGTGGTATTGAAGTCTTTTCCTTTGAAGACTGTCACATCCAGGAAGTCAATATGTTCTTTGTTCGTGACATATTTCACTGTTATTGAGGCATGATGTGTGTTTAGGATTTGGATGAACTGCTCAAATTCCTCTGTGGAGTGCTCAAAAACTCCAAAAATATCATCTAGAAACCTGAAATAATGTGTGGGTTTGAATCTGCACTTTTTGAGTGCGGTTTCTTCCCACAAAGCCAAATAAATGTTGGCATAAGATGGTGCAAATTTCTTTCCCATGGCTGTTCCACTGATCTGAAGGAAGGTTTTCCCATCAAATGTGAAATCGTTTTTGGTCAAATTTAATTCTAGCAGTTTCAATAGTTCTGCGTCTGGTCTTTGTCTGTCAGGGTACTTTATAAAGATATCTCTGATTGCCTTCAGCCCCGCCACTGTGTTTATATTGGTGTACAAACTGTCAACATCTATTGAAAACAAAATGGCCCCCTGAGGCACTGTGATGTTTTTTATTTTATCAATAAAGTCATATGTATCCTTAATGTAGCTTGGATGTTTTACAGATAGTGGGTTTAAGTAGAATTCAATAAATTCTGCTGTGGCATATGTTTCTGAGTTACAATCCGAAACAATTGGGCGACCAGGTGGAATTTCATAAGGAATAGTCCATGTACTAGGATCCTTGTGGATTTTGGGTAAAAGGTAGAGAATTCTAGCTCTTGGGGAATTTTCGCCCCGTAGGTACTTCTCTTGTTTCTGATCTATAAATGTTTTCTTTCTTAATTCGGTGATGACACCCCCAACTTCTATTGCTGTTTGTTTAAAAATGGGTGCCTCCAACTCCACATAGTGATTTGAGTTATTCAACTGTCTTAAACCCTCAAAAACATATTGTTGTCTGTCCAAAATGACTATACGGCTCCCTTTGTCTGCAGGCTTAATCACAATGTCCTGGTTGTTAGCTAATGATCTTAGAGCTCTCACCTGTTCTGTTGTGATGTTATTTTTTTCTCTCAGGTGTCCTGGTACATTTTGTACTGTGGCTCTGTCCATCTGGATCAATTGTTTTAGGTTGTCCGGTATTTTGTCCTCCTCTGGTTCCCAGTATGATGGAAGGTGGAAGCGCGGGATTTCCGTGTTGTTTCCAACTCCAAAATGTGTAGCTAATTTGAGTCTGCGATGGTATTTTGACACATCTATTCTCAAGCTTTGTGATTGTTGTTTGTAGATGTCCAGGGTGGGGACGAATGACAAACCTTTTTCCAAAAGTGTTTTCTGGTGTTCGTTTGGTCGGAAAAAATGAGACAGATTAATTATATCCGACTCCATAAGGCCCTGCCGGTTTGAGCTGTCGGGCCGTATTAGTTTAAAGAGTTGAGCCAGTGCTGTAGCATCAGTTTGGCTGTGTCTTCTTCCCAGTGGACGTTGTCTGATCCTGTTTTGAAGTGGGTTGCGGGCAATTTTGGGAGGTGGGGCTCTTTCTTTATTTCTTCATTTAGGCTTATCAGAATATTCTTCGGGTCAGTTCCTAGGCTTTCTGAGTAGTTGATTAGTGCTATGCGTCTGTCTGCGCAGGGGAATTGTTTTTTGGCTGTTGTGCGGAGTTTCTTCAAGGCTGTGTGGCTTGTTTTTCTAGTTCTTTGGTTCTTGTTGTTAATTCCCACCGAGATGATGAGGTGTGTGGCCGTCTCATTTTTCTCAGCCTTGCTCAGGACTGTTTCGGCCCATTCCAGGTTCATTCCAGAGTAGGATTCTATCTGGACTCTGTCATCTGTGATTGTCGGGATCCGAGACAGGTTGGAGTCTCCAATTATGATGATGTCTCGGTTTGGTACTAATCTCCATTTGTGTTTGGTTTCCTTATTTAAGCCTCTCCAGTGGCGTGGTTTTCTTGGTTCTGTCTCGTTGGTTTCTTCTCGTGCTGGGGCCTCCCTCTGTGTATTAGTGTCTTCGGTAGGTCCCTCTGGTATTGTCTGGTTCCCTTCACTGTTCCTCCTCTCCTGGGTTGTCCTCTGGGGTGTGTCTCTGGGTGGTGTAGTTTGCCCCCTGGTGGGATTATCCCTCTGTGGTTTGGGTGTGTTTCTTGGGTTCTGTTCTGTTCTGTTAGTGACCTTCTGTTTCCTTTGGTTTCCATTCGGTCCAATCTCTGCCCATGGCTCCTCGGGTGTTCTGCTGCTTGTTGTAGGCAGGTCTGGGAACTCTTCCTGTGTTAGTTCTACTGGGCCCTGTGTTGTTGCTGCTACGGTCCCCATTCCTCCAGTTGGGTCTTCTCTTGTTTCTACCGTGCCTGGGTTGCCTGTAGAGGGAAAGGAAGGAGGGGAGGACGGGGATGGGGGAGGACGGGGGACCTGTGGTGTGGGGTGTGTTGTGGTGTGTGCTTTTGTGCTATATAATTCTGTTACTGCTGTACGGGCTAAGCCCAGTGTCTTCTCTGTTAGGCGCCTTCCTAGATTTTTTCTTGCCCATTTAGTGGCAATGGAGAAGGCCCTGTCGTATTCCCGTGTTAAGCACTGGGATAGGTCCTTTTTTGTGTTTTCAATCAATGTGTTAAAGTGTTCTATTAATATTAACAAAGTGGTGTAAGACCAATTCTTTGCACTTCCTTGTAGTAGCAGTAAGGTTCTCTCTGTTGGTTTTGCTGGTTTTATAAAATCCATCAGTTCTTGTTCTTTTCTAGCAATACTCTCTGGGTATTTGTCTATGTTTACATTCTGTGAATGGTGTAGTGCAACAATCAAGTTGTTTATCCCTCTAATTGATTTGTGAAAATCATTGTTTCTCTCTCCATGTGGTGTGTGTATGTAGGTTTGTCTGTGCCTACCTACCTGGCTTACCTGGTTTGGTTCCATATCCCTCCTGGGATTGTGGTTGTTCCTGGTTTCTCCATCTGGTCTGGCTCTTTCCCGCCAGGCCTGTCCTTGTCCATGGGTCCGTCGGTTCATTCTCAAATGCATAAACGTTTTCGTACTGTTTATTGTACTTCATCAGATGCGATTCTCCGGGTGAGAATGATTTCCTGTGTCTTCTTTCCTGTATTTATGTGTTTCTGTTGTGGGCGTGGCTTCTCTGTGGCCACTGTCCTCATTGGTTGGTGCTGTTGATGGCCCATCCTGCTGGGGCCCTTTGATGACTCATGTGCCTGTTTTAGGCCTGTTCATGTTCAGGCATGTTTCTCTGTTCCATATGTATGGTCTATTCTTTGTGTTGAATCTTTGTTTATATATATGTATAAACATGGTTAGGTTTTTAGGAAATGTTATAAACATTTTGCAAGCATGAATATACCTCCATGCTTGCAAATGTGCATAACTAAAGTTTGCTTTAGATGACTCCCCTCACAAAATCAGAGGTACTAGCTTGACTGACTGCTGACTATGAGATTCAATTCAAAGAGGCCTCACAGGTAGTTTGTGGTACTATCTGTGTAGGCCCTATAAAGAGAAGGTGCATTCGCCATCTGTTTTGAATAAGAGGTGTCATGTTTTGCAATTAATTAAACTTACATAAACTATTTATGTTATTAAGGCTTTGTGAGTTCCATTTAAAATAAAGTTTGACCATGACAGAGGCGCGCCGACTCAGCAGACCTTGAGGCCGAGGAGTCGCGCCCGAGCGCCTCAAGGCGCGAGTGCCCGCGACGACCGGCCGATGGTCTGCTAGTCGACTCAGCGCCGTCCGAGTTATGTACCGATAAGCACAGAATCGTAAATAATATTGGTGGGGACTGTGTTTGCCCCACTGACTGTGTAATTAAACTTACATAGACTATTTCTGTTTTAAAGGTTTGTGATTTCTGTTTGACTGTGCAGGGCAGAGGCGTCAATTCTCTGAGTCATGGTAACCGCAGACCCTCGGATTTAAAATTATTTCCACTCTTTCTTAATTCCAGTTAAAGATGTGTTTACATTATATTTTATAACTAAGGGATAGGTGCTAAAAGGTTACAAGCTTGGAATCCAGTTAGCATATCTACAGTTCTGCTGTTCACACCTCCATTATGGAAGACAATGAGCTCCCTGTTGATGGCCCAATTGCTGATGGCTCTTGGTATCAATGTGTCTTCATTAATATTCTCACTAACTCAACAATGAGATCTCCCACTTAACTATGTGGTTTGATGTAGGTGATCAACTCCATTGTTTAGTTTAGTGAGAATTTGTGAAGGGTTTCAGTTCTGTTGGGCAGTTTAAAAGTTTAAACCACCTGGATATTTTGTGCTAAGTCTTGTGATCCATTCTTTTTCATGGAATCTTCTCTGTCCAATTGTCCAGCGGTCATTGTATTCCAAGCCACATACCTTTATAGCCTCAATTCCATGTGTCATAAAGTGTTGAACAATTAACAAATGGGTATCCTTTTCATTATTAATGGTATATTTATGTTGGCTTATTCTAATTGCTATGGAGTTGCTCGTCTCTCCTACATATTGTAATCCACATACTTGGCAAGTAATCAGATAAACACAATTTCTGGTGTTGTATGTGATGTTCTGTCTTAGGATAATTATATTTTTGTTTGTCCTGTTTTTAACAGTTTGTTTTGGGCTAAAGTAGTTAGGCCTTGTCCTAATTACCTGGTTCCATGGTTTCAATTTGCTGTGGACCAAGTGGTCTTTTAAGTTTTTGTTTCTCCTGTAGGCCGAGATTATGTTGAAGTTCTGTAAGAGGTCCCCTCCCCTGTTTTCAAAATTTCTTTTGATGGCTCTGTTTGCCAGTAAACTTTGGCTAGAAAATGTGGTTACTAAAGCTAGTGTGGGTTTCTCATTCCTTATTTTCACTTCCTGGAACGTGTTGTATGCTTTCCTGAGAAATGTTCTTGTATATCCACGTTTCCTTAATGCTGTGAACAGAGTCTTGTAGGCTTTTTCAAAATCTGCTGCTTGTGTGCAGATTCTCTTGAAACGTAGGAGCTGTGACTTGACTATTCCTGCGAAACAATGGGTTGGGTGGAAGGAAGTTTTGTGGAGCAATGCATGTGTATCAGTCTCCTTAAAAAATACCCTTAAATCCAGTTTGCCGGTGGTATTGAAGTCTTTTCCTTTGAAGACTGTCACATCCAGGAAGTCAATATGTTCTTTGTTCGTGACATATTTCACTGTTATTGAGGCATGATGTGTGTTTAGGATTTGGATGAACTGCTCAAATTCCTCTGTGGAGTGCTCAAAAACTCCAAAAATATCATCTAGAAACCTGAAATAATGTGTGGGTTTGAATCTGCACTTTTTGAGTGCGGTTTCTTCCCACAAAGCCAAATAAATGTTGGCATAAGATGGTGCAAATTTCTTTCCCATGGCTGTTCCACTGATCTGAAGGAAGGTTTTCCCATCAAATGTGAAATCGTTTTTGGTCAAATTTAATTCTAGCAGTTTCAATAGTTCTGCGTCTGGTCTTTGTCTGTCAGGGTACTTTATAAAGATATCTCTGATTGCCTTCAGCCCCGCCACTGTGTTTATATTGGTGTACAAACTGTCAACATCTATTGAAAACAAAATGGCCCCCTGAGGCACTGTGATGTTTTTTATTTTATCAATAAAGTCATATGTATCCTTAATGTAGCTTGGATGTTTTACAGATAGTGGGTTTAAGTAGAATTCAATAAATTCTGCTGTGGCATATGTTTCTGAGTTACAATCCGAAACAATTGGGCGACCAGGTGGAATTTCATAAGGAATAGTCCATGTACTAGGATCCTTGTGGATTTTGGGTAAAAGGTAGAGAATTCTAGCTCTTGGGGAATTTTCGCCCCGTAGGTACTTCTCTTGTTTCTGATCTATAAATTTTTTCTTTCTTAATTCGGTGATGACACCCCCAACTTCTATTGCTGTTTGTTTAAAAATGGGTGCCTCCAACTCCACATAGTGATTTGAGTTATTCAACTGTCTTAAACCCTCAAAAACATATTGTTGTCTGTCCAAAATGACTATACGGCTCCCTTTGTCTGCAGGCTTAATCACAATGTCCTGGTTGTTAGCTAATGATCTTAGAGCTCTCACCTGTTCTGTTGTGATGTTATTTTTTTTTCTCTCAGGTGTCCTGGTACATTTTGTACTGTGGCTCTGTCCATCTGGATCAATTGTTTTAGGTTGTCCGGTATTTTGTCCTCCTCTGGTTCCCAGTATGATGGAAGGTGGAAGCGCGGGATTTCCGTGTTGTTTCCAACTCCAAAATGTGTAGCTAATTTGAGTCTGCGATGGTATTTTGACACATCTATTCTCAAGCTTTGTGATTGTTGTTTGTAGATGTCCAGGGTGGGGACGAATGACAAACCTTTTTCCAAAAGTGTTTTCTGGTGTTCGTTTGGTCGGAAAAAATGAGACAGATTAATTATATCCGACTCCATAAGGCCCTGCCGGTTTGAGCTGTCGGGCCGTATTAGTTTAAAGAGTTGAGCCAGTGCTGTAGCATCAGTTTGGCTGTGTCTTCTTCCCAGTGGACGTTGTCTGATCCTGTTTTGAAGTGGGTTGCGGGCAATTTTGGGAGGTGGGGCTCTTTCTTTATTTCTTCATTTAGGCTTATCAGAATATTCTTCGGGTCAGTTCCTAGGCTTTCTGAGTAGTTGATTAGTGCTATGCGTCTGTCTGCGCAGGGGAATTGTTTTTTGGCTGTTGTGCGGAGTTTCTTCAAGGCTGTGTGGCTTGTTTTTCTAGTTCTTTGGTTCTTGTTGTTAATTCCCACCGAGATGATGAGGTGTGTGGCCGTCTCATTTTTCTCAGCCTTGCTCAGGACTGTTTCGGCCCATTCCAGGTTCATTCCAGAGTAGGATTCTATCTGGACTCTGTCATCTGTGATTGTCGGGATCCGAGACAGGTTGGAGTCTCCAATTATGATGATGTCTCGGTTTGGTACTAATCTCCATTTGTGTTTGGTTTCCTTATTTAAGCCTCTCCAGTGGCGTGGTTTTCTTGGTTCTGTCTCGTTGGTTTCTTCTCGTGCTGGGGCCTCCCTCTGTGTATTAGTGTCTTCGGTAGGTCCCTCTGGTATTGTCTGGTTCCCTTCACTGTTCCTCCTCTCCTGGGTTGTCCTCTGGGGTGTGTCTCTGGGTGGTGTAGTTTGCCCCCTGGTGGGATTATCCCTCTGTGGTTTGGGTGTGTTTCTTGGGTTCTGTTCTGTTCTGTTAGTGACCTTCTGTTTCCTTTGGTTTCCATTCGGTCCAATCTCTGCCCATGGCTCCTCGGGTGTTCTGCTGCTTGTTGTAGGCAGGTCTGGGAACTCTTCCTGTGTTAGTTCTACTGGGCCCTGTGTTGTTGCTGCTACGGTCCCCATTCCTCCAGTTGGGTCTTCTCTTGTTTCTACCGTGCCTGGGTTGCCTGTAGAGGGAAAGGAAGGAGGGGAGGACGGGGATGGGGGAGGACGGGGGACCTGTGGTGTGGGGTGTGTTGTGGTGTGTGCTTTTGTGCTATATAATTCTGTTACTGCTGTACGGGCTAAGCCCAGTGTCTTCTCTGTTAGGCGCCTTCCTAGATTTTTTCTTGCCCATTTAGTGGCAATGGAGAAGGCCCTGTCGTATTCCCGTGTTAAGCACTGGGATAGGTCCTTTTTTGTGTTTTCAATCAATGTGTTAAAGTGTTCTATTAATATTAACAAAGTGGTGTAAGACCAATTCTTTGCACTTCCTTGTAGTAGCAGTAAGGTTCTCTCTGTTGGTTTTGCTGGTTTTATAAAATCCATCAGTTCTTGTTCTTTTCTAGCAATACTCTCTGGGTATTTGTCTATGTTTACATTCTGTGAATGGTGTAGTGCAACAATCAAGTTGTTTATCCCTCTAATTGATTTGTGAAAATCATTGTTTCTCTCTCCATGTGGTGTGTGTATGTAGGTTTGTCTGTGCCTACCTACCTGGCTTACCTGGTTTGGTTCCATATCCCTCCTGGGATTGTGGTTGTTCCTGGTTTCTCCATCTGGTCTGGCTCTTTCCCGCCAGGCCTGTCCTTGTCCATGGGTCCGTCGGTTCATTCTCAAATGCATAAACGTTTTCGTACTGTTTATTGTACTTCATCAGATGCGATTCTCCGGGTGAGAATGATTTCCTGTGTCTTCTTTCCTGTATTTATGTGTTTCTGTTGTGGGCGTGGCTTCTCTGTGGCCACTGTCCTCATTGGTTGGTGCTGTTGATGGCCCATCCTGCTGGGGCCCTTTGATGACTCATGTGCCTGTTTTAGGCCTGTTCATGTTCAGGCATGTTTCTCTGTTCCATATGTATGGTCTATTCTTTGTGTTGAATCTTTGTTTATATATATGTATAAACATGGTTAGGTTTTTAGGAAATGTTATAAACATTTTGCAAGCATGAATATACCTCCATGCTTGCAAATGTGCATAACTAAAGTTTGCTTTAGATGACTCCCCTCACAAAATCAGAGGTACTAGCTTGACTGACTGCTGACTATGAGATTCAATTCAAAGAGGCCTCACAGGTAGTTTGTGGTACTATCTGTGTAGGCCCTATAAAGAGAAGGTGCATTCGCCATCTGTTTTGAATAAGAGGTGTCATGTTTTGCAATTAATTAAACTTACATAAACTATTTATGTTATTAAGGCTTTGTGAGTTCCATTTAAAATAAAGTTTGACCATGACAGAGGCGCGCCGACTCAGCAGACCTTGAGGCCGAGGAGTCGCGCCCGAGCGCCTCAAGGCGCGAGTGCCCGCGACGACCGGCCGATGGTCTGCTAGTCGACTCAGCGCCGTCCGAGTTATGTACCGATAAGCACAGAATCGTAAATAATATTGGTGGGGACTGTGTTTGCCCCACTGACTGTGTAATTAAACTTACATAGACTATTTCTGTTTTAAAGGTTTGTGATTTCTGTTTGACTGTGCAGGGCAGAGGCGTCAATTCTCTGAGTCATGGTAACCGCAGACCCTCGGATTTAAAATTATTTCCACTCTTTCTTAATTCCAGTTAAAGATGTGTTTACATTATATTTTATAACTAAGGGATAGGTGCTAAAAGGTTACAAGCTTGGAATCCAGTTAGCATATCTACAGTTCTGCTGTTCACACCTCCATTATGGAAGACAATGAGCTCCCTGTTGATGGCCCAATTGCTGATGGCTCTTGGTATCAATGTGTCTTCATTAATATTCTCACTAACTCAACAATGAGATCTCCCACTTAACTATGTGGTTTGATGTAGGTGATCAACTCCATTGTTTAGTTTAGTGAGAATTTGTGAAGGGTTTCAGTTCTGTTGGGCAGTTTAAAAGTTTAAACCACCTGGATATTTTGTGCTAAGTCTTGTGATCCATTCTTTTTCATGGAATCTTCTCTGTCCAATTGTCCAGCGGTCATTGTATTCCAAGCCACATACCTTTATAGCCTCAATTCCATGTGTCATAAAGTGTTGAACAATTAACAAATGGGTATCCTTTTCATTATTAATGGTATATTTATGTTGGCTTATTCTAATTGCTATGGAGTTGCTCGTCTCTCCTACATATTGTAATCCACATACTTGGCAAGTAATCAGATAAACACAATTTCTGGTGTTGTATGTGATGTTCTGTCTTAGGATAATTATATTTTTGTTTGTCCTGTTTTTAACAGTTTGTTTTGGGCTAAAGTAGTTAGGCCTTGTCCTAATTACCTGGTTCCATGGTTTCAATTTGCTGTGGACCAAGTGGTCTTTTAAGTTTTTGTTTCTCCTGTAGGCCGAGATTATGTTGAAGTTCTGTAAGAGGTCCCCTCCCCTGTTTTCAAAATTTCTTTTGATGGCTCTGTTTGCCAGTAAACTTTGGCTAGAAAATGTGGTTACTAAAGCTAGTGTGGGTTTCTCATTCCTTATTTTCACTTCCTGGAACGTGTTGTATGCTTTCCTGAGAAATGTTCTTGTATATCCACGTTTCCTTAATGCTGTGAACAGAGTCTTGTAGGCTTTTTCAAAATCTGCTGCTTGTGTGCAGATTCTCTTGAAACGTAGGAGCTGTGACTTGACTATTCCTGCGAAACAATGGGTTGGGTGGAAGGAAGTTTTGTGGAGCAATGCATGTGTATCAGTCTCCTTAAAAAATACCCTTAAATCCAGTTTGCCGGTGGTATTGAAGTCTTTTCCTTTGAAGACTGTCACATCCAGGAAGTCAATATGTTCTTTGTTCGTGACATATTTCACTGTTATTGAGGCATGATGTGTGTTTAGGATTTGGATGAACTGCTCAAATTCCTCTGTGGAGTGCTCAAAAACTCCAAAAATATCATCTAGAAACCTGAAATAATGTGTGGGTTTGAATCTGCACTTTTTGAGTGCGGTTTCTTCCCACAAAGCCAAATAAATGTTGGCATAAGATGGTGCAAATTTCTTTCCCATGGCTGTTCCACTGATCTGAAGGAAGGTTTTCCCATCAAATGTGAAATCGTTTTTGGTCAAATTTAATTCTAGCAGTTTCAATAGTTCTGCGTCTGGTCTTTGTCTGTCAGGGTACTTTATAAAGATATCTCTGATTGCCTTCAGCCCCGCCACTGTGTTTATATTGGTGTACAAACTGTCAACATCTATTGAAAACAAAATGGCCCCCTGAGGCACTGTGATGTTTTTTATTTTATCAATAAAGTCATATGTATCCTTAATGTAGCTTGGATGTTTTACAGATAGTGGGTTTAAGTAGAATTCAATAAATTCTGCTGTGGCATATGTTTCTGAGTTACAATCCGAAACAATTGGGCGACCAGGTGGAATTTCATAAGGAATAGTCCATGTACTAGGATCCTTGTGGATTTTGGGTAAAAGGTAGAGAATTCTAGCTCTTGGGGAATTTTCGCCCCGTAGGTACTTCTCTTGTTTCTGATCTATAAATTTTTTCTTTCTTAATTCGGTGATGACACCCCCAACTTCTATTGCTGTTTGTTTAAAAATGGGTGCCTCCAACTCCACATAGTGATTTGAGTTATTCAACTGTCTTAAACCCTCAAAAACATATTGTTGTCTGTCCAAAATGACTATACGGCTCCCTTTGTCTGCAGGCTTAATCACAATGTCCTGGTTGTTAGCTAATGATCTTAGAGCTCTCACCTGTTCTGTTGTGATGTTATTTTTTTCTCTCAGGTGTCCTGGTACATTTTGTACTGTGGCTCTGTCCATCTGGATCAATTGTTTTAGGTTGTCCGGTATTTTGTCCTCCTCTGGTTCCCAGTATGATGGAAGGTGGAAGCGCGGGATTTCCGTGTTGTTTCCAACTCCAAAATGTGTAGCTAATTTGAGTCTGCGATGGTATTTTGACACATCTATTCTCAAGCTTTGTGATTGTTGTTTGTAGATGTCCAGGGTGGGGACGAATGACAAACCTTTTTCCAAAAGTGTTTTCTGGTGTTCGTTTGGTCGGAAAAAATGAGACAGATTAATTATATCCGACTCCATAAGGCCCTGCCGGTTTGAGCTGTCGGGCCGTATTATCATTGATGATTGATGATTTTACACATTTATTAATCCATATGCTGCTGATTTATCACTCAGCCACAGCTTGTAGATCTACTCTTTTCAACTAGTTGTAGCCCAGATTTACAGTCTGTTCTCTGCCTCTTCAAATAGCGCAGTATGTTAGGAACTAAGTTCTACCTGAAAAGGATGATCAGCACCTGTGGTCACTGTTTAAACATTGTTAACATCATATTTATTTTCCGTGTGTCTCATGCTGCGAGTTTGCACGTTTGTGCAGTGACAGTAATATGCAAAGTCGGCTCAAAGAAATCCTCTGCGTCCCGTCTGCGTCCCAGGAGAGATTAATTTGCGCCCCAAATACATATTTTTACGTCCCCGGGACGTCGGGACTCCCTTAGTCTCGAGCCCTGGTTTGTGTGTGTGTGCCGTGTGTGTGCGGCTTGTCAGCGGCTTGTCAGCGTGTGCCTGTGTGTGTGTGTGTGTGTGTGTGTGTGTGTGTGTGTGTGTGTGTGTCGGAGGCAGACTTTACTTTATTTGTTTATTTAGACAGGACAGAGCATATTAAGGAACGTCACATGAACGTAAATACACCGGATTTAGCAAAGATGCTAATTTTCATCCGCAGTCCTCACATAAAATCAGAAAAACATAACATCAGAAAACAGACAAACGGTGAAATACAGAAAACAGACAAACGGTGAAATACATTTACATAACATTACATAGCCTAAAATAAACCTAAAATATGATCACAAATGGTTGCAGCTTTGGTTTTCAAGCAACCATCTTTTCACATTGAATTTAAAAGATGGAAATGTAGCACAATCCCTTATATGTAGAGGAAGGCCATTCCATGCTACACAACCCTGTACTGAGAGGACATTTTGACCGAAGGTTGTTTGCCGGTGCGGCACTTCACAATCTCCTCGAGTGGTTTCTCTGGTACTGATTCCTCTTTCAGGCTTCCTTTTAATGAATTCCCTTAGGGGGGGCGGGCACAGACCATGTAAGGTCTTGCATATGACCCCAACCTGTTTGAACTTTTTGAAATTGTCGAAGCAAAAATAATTGAGCCTCCTGAGTATGTTACAATGATGATAAGAGTGAGGCTTCCTGTCAAACACCTTGAGCGCACTTTTGTAGAGCTGTTCAATGGGTTTTAGAATCGTCACGCCTGTGCAAGACCAGTTTGTAAAACAGTATTCAATGTGTGATAGGATCATACAGTGAAGATACGATCTGGCAGCTCCAACTGTCAGGAAGTGTCTAATTTGTTTAAAATTTTGAAGGTTGAATTTAATCATATTTGTGACTTTCTTCACATGTTTTTTAAAAGTTAGGGTTGAGTCTAGTATGACTCCGAGGTACTTGAACTCTGGGACAAGTTCAAGTTCCTCCCCACCCAGAAACACATTTGAGGACTCTAACACAACTGGTCTTTTGGAGAAGGCCATGCAGACTGTCTTTTTGGCATTCAAGAGCAGACATGAAGCTATAAGCCAGTCTTGAATGCTTGTCAGAGTGACTGGTCACGCTGAGACATACCACGTAGCTCCAGCAGCCCATAAAGTTTCCCCCCATAAACTTCACTTGACAGTTACATTTAAGAAACTTTAATAATTATGACAACAGCGCAAGTTGTTAAGTAACATCGTCCGTCTTGTAGAGGAGCTCCTGTCTCTGTCCGACCGTGTGCGACATGCAGTAACGGATTAGAGCTGTTCGTCACGCCCCAGTCGATCTGCAAGACCACAACGCGTCGCTGATGGAAGCGGTGTGGGCTTGTACGTCAGCTCAGCTGTGTTCCCTGCGCTAGACGGGAGGGGGCGTATGATCCCATAGCATGGGAGGAGGGCCCGTCTCCCCATTGGCTTAAAGGCGGATGACGATTAGGTCATACTGAACATAGACCAGCGCTAGCTTTGCAAGCAGCTGGTAAAAATGATACTGTGATGCTGCATGCACAAGATAAAACAAGTGCATCTGCATGCAGTTTGATGAGGCTTTGTGTCCTGGGTGCTTTGTCAATTTTGACTCCAGGTGTGACTACCTCAATCAGCCATCACCCATCACACAGTTTGGTTTCCACAGCAGCACTGTATTTTTGTTTACACTTGATAGTAGAATTCTACTGAGAGTAGAAGTACTATTTTTTTCATGTCTAAAGACAAATAAAAACAATGAAAAACAAAGAAATCCTGATATCCTACCAGAATTCATGCAACAAAGGTTGAAAGGAAGTGTATGATGAAATGAAGAAAATGTGCACTTGAATCCTATATTAAAATTGACTACTGGGAGGGTGGAGGACGTCACTCTGACTCAGACATAACCATAAACAAGCCCGGTATGCTCATATATAGGCATGGTTCAAATGAAGATGTCATCTGTTTACCTCTTGTAGGATGCATTGCTACTGTACTAGTTAAGCGATGTAGTGCTCTGCTCATGTAGATTGAGAATTATTTATTTTTCTGTTGACTCAAGCTGTTACAAGAACATAACTTTATGCTAACAAATGCGTTATTCTCTCTGCATACCCGATGGCAACAGAGTGGCAGTTGAACAACTTAAACAGAAAATGTTAAGTTCAAACATTCAATGCTTTACCCTCATTTCTTCTACCTAGACTTCCTGCTCCTCCCTGTGTGTAAAGAGGAGGTTTCCCCTGAAAAGCAGGAAAGGAGCCCCAGTCTGGAACAGGAGGAACCAGAGCCTTCACGGATAAAAGAGGAACTACTTCAAAGACCAGAGGAGGCTGATGAGTCAACATTGACATTACTAGCAGGGAAAAGTGAGGATGATGAAAACAGAGGGACAGAGCCTCTAACCAGCACCTCAACTGAACACATGAAAACAGGAGCTCATGTAGAGGTCTGTGGAACGTCACAACCAACTAGTGATGACCAGCTCCTCTCTTCACACCGTTCTGAATCTGACATTGATGGCAGTGATGAGGATTGGGACGAGACCAGGGAAGCTCAGTTAGCTTTAAACACACTGAAATCACACAAGACACAAAATGTGGAAGGACACAGCCAGGACCTGAAATCATCAAAACAAATTAACTCCACGAGCAGTCACCCAGGGAAGGAATGCTTTACTTGTACGGTTTGTGGCAAAGGCTGTGGTATGATGAGTAAACTAAAAACACACATGATGAGACATACAGGGGAAAAGCCCTTAACTTGTGAAATTTGTGGCAAAGGCTTCTGTCAAAACTTTGATCTAATCAGACACACGATGACTCATACAGGGGAAAAACCTTTTACTTGCAGAATTTGTGACAAAGGCTTTAGTCAAAATTTTCGTTTAAAAACACACATGATGACACATACAGGGGAAAAACCTTTTACTTGCAGTGTTTGTGACAAAGGCTATAGTCAAACGTGTAGTTTAAAAATACACATGATGACACATACAGTGGAAAAGCCCTTCACTTGTGACATCTGTGGCAAGGGCTTCCGTAATAAGGCTATTCGAAACGGACACCGCAGGACACATACAGGGGAAAAACCTTTTACCTGCAGTGTTTGTGACAAAGGCTTTAGTCGAACTCAGGGTTTAAAATCACACATGTTGACACATACAGGGGAAAAAACTTTTTCTTGCATCGTTTGTGACAAAGGCTTTAGTCGAACTTCTGGTTTAAAAATGCACATGATGACACATACAGGGGACAAAACGTTTTCTTGCTCCGTTTGTGACAAAGGCTTTAGTCAAACGTGTCATTTAAAAACACACATGATGACACATACAGGAGAAAAACCTTTTTCTTGCACCGTTTGTGACCAAGCGTTTTGTCAAACGTCTCATTTAAAAACACACATGATGACACATACAGGAGAAACAGGGGAAAAACCTTTTACCTGCAGTGTTTGTGACAAAGGCTTTAGTCGAACTCAGGGTTTAAAATCACACATGTTGACACATACAGGGGAAAAAACTTTTTCTTGCATCGTTTGTGACAAAGGCTTTAGTCGAACTTCTGGTTTAAAAATGCACATGATGACACATACAGGGGACAAAACTTTGGCTTTAGTCAAACGTGTCATTTAAAAACACACATGATGACACATACAGGAGAAAAAACTTTTTCTTGCACCGTTTGTGACCAAGCGTTTTGTCAAACGTCTCATTTAAAAACACACATGATGACACATACAGGAGAAAAACCATTTTCTTGCACCGTTTGTGACAAAGGCTTTTGTCTAACGTCACGTTTAAAAATGCACATGATGACACATACAGGGGGGAAAAAGGCTATTCTAAACACACACAGCAGAACTCATACAGGAGAAAACCCTATTACTTGCAGCGTTTGTGACAAAAGCTTTAATCGAAGGTGTAAACTACGAAAACACTTGATGACTCATAAAAGGGGAAATATTTAACTTGTACATTTTGTGGCAAAGGCTTTTGTACAAAGGGTGATCTAGAAGGTCACATGAGGACTCATACAGGGGAAAAGTCCTTTACTTGTACAGTTTGAGGCAAAGGCTTTAATATAAAGTGTTATCCAAAAAAACAATGACTTATACAGGGGGAAAGCCGTTGACTTGCACAGTTTGTGGAAAAGGCAATTTAAAAAGACACGTGATGACTCATACAGGGGTCAAATGCTTTCGTTAAAATGTCTATCTTAAGATAGAAGGATTTCAACTGGTCAGTGACAAAATAATTTCCCATCTGTGTTGGCACATTTGTTTAGTTGTCACACAGACCGAAGTATGATAATTCTAATCCAGAATGGCAATGACAATTAATGTATACCAAAGCGGATGAATCGCTCAACGCGCCAGTCTCAACACAAACAAGTACAATAAATAATGGAGCCCTTGTGGTAGTACAGGAAGGCATGTAAGTCGAGCTCGCACTGCATTTATACCCTCTCCAATCACATACTCCATGAGCATAGTGGTTCGCCTACATGGTTTATTTAAAGTCATACTGTGTAGCACTCAGAATTATGGATATAAAAGAAATGAAATGGCACTGTTGTATTATTATCAAGAAGTATAAGATGGCACCCGGAACTAGTGGCAAGCAAACTGACACTATGGGAGCCAACCCAGGGCAAAGTCAAGAAAGGCAAGAAGCGCACCACCTACGATGCAGCGCGACAGCTTAGCTAACAACTGTAGAGCTCAAGACCCTGATGCTACATAGAGTGTGGAGGGCAGCGATTCAGGAGTTGGTGATGGCTAGGCCACACTCTCGCATCGCAACAGTAACAAGGACCACCATGGAAGCAAGTCCCCATGACCTTTTTTGTGTTATCCATTTAGCCCAAGTGTTTTACTCTACATCCGTGCTGTTAAATTGTTTTGTCTAATAAAGTATTAAATCATTAAAAAAAAATAGTGTGCATTTACATCACTACATACTGAAGGAACATTTATATTTTTGTAACATTCGGTTTAGTAGTCTTTTTGATGACCCTTCCGATAGCTACGTTGTCATTACAGCATTATATGGAAGTACCGCTCATAAAGGAATGCTGCAGGGTCCTAGCATTGGAGGCTATTTTGCAGTACAACAACAACTTGTCATAAAATGTTTTATTAAATGTAAAACACATAATATAAATACATACATTTCTGGTACATGTCCGGTCCCTGTCTGGGCAGACACTAGTAAATAAAAGTAATGTTCAACAGTGTTTAAAGAAGCTGTCAAAACGTGTTTGTTGTATGGTTATTGGGAGGGGGAAACATTTAATATATATATATATATTTAGTTTCTAGTTTATTTTCTAGTTTTTTATATATATAGTTTTTCTTTTTGTATTGCAAAGTATAATTTTAAATCATAAATATAATGTGAAACAATGACGCCATGACACACAAGCCATATATACTTAGTTCACAAAAACTCTTCTGGGTCTCCTTTTCCCCTGGCCTGTACACTGAACATCTTTGCCGAAAATAGCCCGATTTAGCTTTGTGACGCCCTGTGAGCTTGTAGAGCGGACATTTTTGCTTAATTGATTATATTATGGGTCATCCACATCAAGAGGGATAACTATAAAGATAACTGTAATGATGTGAACATCCATCCAATTAAATTCAAAGGGGCTTTATTGTTATGAGAAACCATATGTTTACACTGCCAAAACAAGTGTCAAAATATAATAAAAACAATTTAAGAAAATGGGGAAAGTATAGGGTGACCACCCGTCCCGAAATTCGCGGGACAGTCCCGAAATTGGACCCTCTGTCCCGCGTCCCGCACAAGCAGGGCAATGTCCCGAAAATCAAAGTTATGGAAAAAAAAAAAAAAAAAAGATTTTATTTTATAAAAAAAAAAAAAGGTTCATTACATTTTTAAGTTAACTTGCAATACCCTCTTATATCTAATCCTAACCCTAAAACCAAAGTAAAGAAACCAAAAACTGGAAAAAAAACGAACCCAATCCGCCCAGAACCGCGAAAAAAACGAACCCAATCCGCCCAGAACCGCAAAAAAAATTCGCGCGCGCGCTTCGCGCGCGCGCGGGAGTGGTCCGCATGCACGCGCGCTGCGCGCGCGTGCATGCGTCCCGCGATGTCCCGCGAAACGGGTTAATCTGTCCCTCAATGGACCTGTCTGGAGGTGGTCACCCTAGGAAAGTATGTACAATTCAATTCAATCTTTATTTCAGACCTAGGAAGATCCATATCACAATAATACAACACCACACAATAAAAACAGAAAATAAAATAAATAAAAATACTGCAAATATCCCACATTATTCAGTTTCTGACATACAGACATGTGCGCCAATGGTTCCACAGTCTAGAGGTGAACCTGACAGAACTGCGTGTGGGGTCCGTTATTACAGCGATTATGTCATTTACTGACTCAGATGCTCTACACATAAACCTATACATAAGGTTACGTAGCACAGCAGCACAGGTGGGTACCCCAACACTAACAAACATCTGGCTTGCACTGGAGCTCTCAGCAGCAGCCTCATGCAGTCATTATAGGCCACTGTGAGGCGTCTGATGCTACCTTGCCTGTAGCGACTCCAAAGGTGGGCAGTATACAGTGGTGTACAAAAGGATCTAAACAGAGAGATCTTCACAGGTACTGAGCACATGCTAAATTTGCGACTAAGCATGTTTGCTTGGGCATACAGCTTACGCCGCTGCCTATAGATGTCCTTGTCATCTGATAGGTCATTGGAGATAATGTCCCAAATAAGTAATCTCACTGCACACACTAAGGGCAGTGCCAGCCAGATAGAAGTCAGGAAAGGTAGATTGTCTGTCTTCCCTACTTCAGACAATCATGACCTTACTTTTTTTAGCATTGTATTTTATATTAAAATCAAAGCCATACTGTGAGCATATCCTCAGTAGCTGTTGTAGCCCAGCACTATATGGACTAAAGATGACCAAATCATCCACATACATCAGGTGATTAATTAATGAGTCACCAACTCTACACCCTGTCCCACATGCATTTAACATCAATGATAAATCATTCATATAAACATTAAAAAGGAAAGGAGAAATAATTCCACCTTGACGGACACCATTGGTCACATGAAAAGGAGCAGATATTGACTTCCCCCATTTTACTCTCATTGTCTGGTGAGCATACCAGAACACCAAGATTCTGACTAGGGACCCCTCTTTGCGTCAGTTTTAAGAATAACTTTTCATGATTAATGCAGTCAAAGGCCCTAGAGGCATCAATAAAAGATACAAACATAGTAGAATTCTGCCTACTATATTTATCTAAAATCTCTTTAAGTGCAAAAATACACAAATCAGTTCCATGTTTTCGTTTGAATCCAAATTGGTTGTCAGCAGACAGGATCAACCTCTCAAGTCTACTCAGTAGAATTGTCTCTAGCACTTTGGACAAGACGCTGGCCAAGGCTATTGGCCTATAGTTATCTGAGCTGTTTAGTTTACCCACTTTGTCTTTAATGACCGACACCACAACAGAGAGCATAGAAACAGGTAAAAACCCATGAACAAAAAAACCTGTAAAACACATAGCAACCAAAGGACACAGTTTCTTACTGGCTAGCTTAAGATGTTCAGCTGTTATCTTATCCAGGCCACTGGCCTTATTATCACCTAGCTTCAAAACTGCTTCATGAATTTCAGCAGGAGTAACAATCACCTCATCATTAAAATCTACATTTTCCACTACAACCAGATTACTTTTTACACAGTTGAACAGCTCAGAATATTGTTTCTGCCATAGCTGTGAAATTTCATCAGAACCACTCACTCCATCTATATTTGATGGAAGAGATGTCTTACAATTGTTTATCATTTTAATTTCCTTCCGGAAGTCATTCACATTATGCTTTTGTAGCTTCTTTGCCAGTGAATCTGACCTCATTATATTCTCATTTATTTTAATAAACCTAAGGGCAAATTTAAAATTAGCATTAGTGTTTTTTTTATACTCAAACAGAGGGCCATGTCTACTTTTGCCAGACTCAGCCCATCTTTTAAAAGCCATGCCTCTGCATGAAGCCCTTGGACGTGATCATTCCACCCTGGCTTAGCATTACATGCTTTTGGCCTATGTTTGAGGAGAGGCCTGCTGGAAATACAGAGTGACTCCACAATAGACTCATACAAGTTAGATAGCTCACTACAGTGTTGAACATTTCTGCAGTTCATGTCTCGACACCTTAATATTACCTAGCAAGGCATCAGAACTATTTACATATTATCAAGATCTCTCTTGTTCAGTTTAGCCCAGTCAATTTTCCCTGCACATAAGCTGTTATCCACAGGCAACAACACTGGTAAATTGCCTGTATTTACCACCACACAAAATGGTATGTGGTCGGAGGTAGCCATATCATATACAATCTCCATTTTATCAATAGAGTCATGTGCATCTACTGTACAGAGACAATGATCGAGCCAGGAAGTAGTGTGCCAAGCATTTACCACCACACAAAATGGTATGTGGTCGGAGGTAGCCATATCATATACAATCTCCATTTTATCAATAGAGTCATGTGCATCTACTGTACAGAGACAATGATCGAGCCAGGAAGTAGTGTGCCAAGCCTCGCTAATATAAGTATAGCTCTTCTCAGGCAAAAGTACTTTGCTAGACAAAATCAAACCGCTGTCTACACAGAATTGCATATATGCAGGTGGAAGGATTATCCTGGATGAAAGACATAATAAATGCCATTCTGCTAAGATAATCATCTTCATTCTTATAGCTTTCATATGGTGTATAGACATTCAAAATGATTTACTTTTTGTCGCTACAACACAGTTCAATTCCAATTGCCCAGTCAACTCCTAATCTAATTACATTAACCAACTGGTCATATTTTTTGTTCCACAGAGTGGCAACTCCCCCTGGTATCCTCCCTCGTACCACTTTAGAACACAGGTCGGTGGTGGATTCCCCCGCCCCTTGAAAGTCCTTATGGATGGAGTTAAGACCTTCCAGGTCTTGTTTAGCCAGGAAGGTCTCCTGTACACACAAAATGTCACATCTCTCTAACAGACTGTCCACAACAATACGGCGTGATTTATCAGATTCACTGTGGCCAACACGCAGCCCTCGCGCATTGTAAGATACAACAGAGATGTTCGTGTTCATAGAGAGATTAAGTTTGTGTTCCTCACAGAGACTATGCAGTCTCAGACTGGCTCACAAGCAGAGCTACAGGTGTAGCTAGGCACTTCAGCTCACTCCCCCCCCCCCCCCCCCGCTGCCAGTAGCCTTGGGCCCACGAGCCTCATAATACCCTACAGTTGAAGGGGGTACAGCATTGTGTTAAACAGAGCTATGTCACATTGCGTTGTTATACATGTTATATATGCAGGGTATAAAGCTTTTTGAAACAAATAGCAGCAATCTTTTGTAGTCACCTTTGGGAAAATGAGCAGCATTTTTCTCAAAACTATTTAAATAGTATACAAGAAAGTCTCAGATTTAAGATGTGTTTAAAGGTAGCAGCTCTGTTTATACAGTATGTGCAGCAGGACTAGAGGTCTACTCGGTACAGGAAACTCAATGGAGTAGTAGTCCTTAGGGTGGTTGTATTCCATTGGCTAACCTTTTATCGCAACAGTTCACAAAACTTGCTGCTGCTTTGTACATTGTTGTATTTCTCCCAGTGGGTATAGGAGTTTTTTGTGGTTGGTCATGATTTCAAACTCACTTTGGGTGTATGTAATCTATGGGAAGTATGTGTCTCTGATGTCTTGGTACACTGGGCAGGTGGTTAGAAAGTGTAACTCTGTTTCCACCACATGTTGTGTGCACATGATGAATATAACATTCTATAAACCTGTTGAATATGAACATTTTGAAAGTGGCAGGGAGGCATGGGGTCCCATTTTTAAAGTCTTTGGCATGTCCCGGCTGGGGAATTGTAGCCTGGTAAACCCTCCCTCCGGAAATCTCATTTCCATTTGATTTCAGGAGTGAGTCTGGCCTGAAGGCTTGTCTGGGCGTTTCTAGCCCGTACACCAAATGGACGAGCCTATCAGCGTCGTCGCTCATCGTTCTGTGATTGACAGCGACAATTGGCCAATCAGGTGGCGAGTTCGAGTGAGCCCGAATGAAGCCGAGTGCAGCCTGAGTGCAGCCGACAAAAGACGAACGGCAGCCATTGTTGTTTGTGCGAGTGCCTTCACTTCTTACTTTCGGTTATACAACGCTCTCAAACTTATTTTTTGAGGCACAGAATTTACTTATAAGATATCGTTTGGATAGAATTAAGTTGTTTAACTCCAGCCCACAGCCAATATTGCAGAATGGGCGATCAGGCCAGACTCACTCCTGAAATCAAATGGAAATGAGATTTCCGGAGGGAGGGTTTACCAGGCTAGGGGAATTGAACCCCAGCCTCCCAATTTCAAGGGTGGACACTCTAACCACGAGGACACTGAGCTGGTCAAGGGATGGATTATTGAGTGCTGTTAATATTGTTCATCAAATCACTCTGAAAGTGGTCCCAACAGTAGTGTTCACCATCTGTCGTTGTTATAGTTGAGGTGTGAAACCCAGCCTTCCACTTGAGGTAGAACAATTTTGAAAACGTAATTATCATTATAGTTATCATTATTGGTGTGAATGACACTTTTAAACTGAGCTCACACTAAATCATAATCAGGGTGATTTTGGGTCAGGAATGTGTTCAAGCCAGATCAGAAGTGATAGTCCGGCAAGATTATCCTATAGTGTGTGGGGTTCAAAGATCCAATCTTACACCTCCCGATTTATTCACAGATGATCGGGACCATTTTCAAATATATTTGATATATTTGGATAATTACATGACTGCTGTCCAAGCGAAACGGCAGAAGTGGCGCGAGACCGAGACAAACGACTACAAGGACATAGACTTTCAAAAAAGACCCCAACAAATCTTGCTTAGGGCCACGAAAATCCTAGGGCCGGCCCTGCCGGTAAGTCTTCGATCAGACAAACAGTACTCGTGGTCCCCAGAGAGCTAAGCTAAACGGAACGTCAAGTACCTTGAATCTATGACTGGCGTCCCTCCTTGTCTTTCACAGGGAGACCTGAGCTGCTGAGTGCTGGCGTGTGAGGTGGTGTCGTCGATGCTGCTGTCCCCCCCCCCCCCTCTTGTAACTGGCTGGTTTCTCCGTTTTATTGTTTTATTCTATTTTAGTTAGTGGGCCCTTTTTAGTTTGTTTTTAGATAGACATTTTATTGTGTGTTGGCTGTTATTAGATGCCATTGTAACTATGGTAATTTCCAATAAAAGTCCATTGTTCACTTTGCACTTTTGCCTCAGTTTTAAGTTTTTGCCTTTTAATCTCAAAGTTGTCAGACGAACCTGTGTTGCCTTTTTAAAGTTTTAACTGAGGACCAGCATTTTAGCTTTAAGCACCCTGCACTTTTACAAACTTTACACATGTATTTTATTGTTTAATTCATAAGTATCTTATTTAAGTATCTGGGTGTTTTTAGCGGTGCCACATGTGCACCCATGAAAAAGCCACATTCCTTTCCGTGCTTATTTGTGATGGATGGAATGATAAACGCCAGGGGTCTTCAATGTTTTGTTGAAGACCCCTGATGCACTAAGGGGGATTAGTTTGGGCAGGTAAGAAAGACCCCAACACTCCATGAAAGTTTGAGAAAAAAGTGGCTAGTTGTTCACACCAACATTCCTCTCATGGTTGTTGGCCTCTCATTGTGTAGGTCAGTGGTTCTCAACCTTTTCAGGTTGCGACCCCCCCCAAAAAAAAAATCATATTTGAACTGGGGACCCCCCACCCTGACAAGCACTTGGAATTGTAAGAGTTTAAATCCACTGATAAATATATTATACGTGTGCATATATATATATATATATATATATATTTTTGCGTCTTTCTCAGGAAATATTTAAGACTTTTCTTGGTTGGGAGTAGGCTATTAAAAAGGTCTTAGAAGTCCTTACATTGTCACTTTATACTGTATGTTGGTATGTTTACTGTTGAGTGAGAAAACAATGTTGCACATTAAGCTAATATCTGGGGGAAATCATTTGGCGACCCCCCCTTGGGGTCCCGAGAACCACTGATGTAGGTTTCCCCGTACCATTCGGCAGTACAACGACGAGACAAGACGTGTGGAAAACTGTGGGAAAGATGCTACCCGACGGTGGCAACGCGTTCAGCTGAGTCTCTGAGACTAGACTGAGGAAGGATGCCACGCGCAGGTACAGGGCCGGCCCTAGGATTTTCGTGGCCCTAAGCAAGATTTTTTGGGGCCCCCCCCCTCGTTCTGCCTGTCCGTGTCCTCGTCTGGCTGGTCTGTTGTCTCCGTGTCGCGTCCGTACCCTGGCTCTGCTCTGTGTCTCGCTACAAACATTTGAACTGGGTCCAGTCTCTCGGGGGAACCCTCCCCTCTGCCTACTCAGCTCTGGATTGGCTGAGAGAGCTCCACCTGATCCTATGTCGCACGGCTGCTGTCTATCAGTGTCTATTAGGGTGCCGTGGCAGAAACAAAAATTAACTTCAAGCAAAACAATTACAAACTCCAAATATAGAAAACAAATGTAGAAAAACAAACCATGCACAAAAATAACACTGCAAAAAATATCAAACACATCAAAACATCACAGCAAAATAATAGTCACAGCAAATAAAGAAAATATGGTTTTCTGCCTACTGACACACACATGCTCCACTGGTTGGTCTCTGGCCCACACACCTGCTCTTTATGGGATCATGATGACCACCTGTAGAACTAGCAGGATTAGTGACAGAATCAGAATCAGACTCATCTTTATTGTCACATCACAGGTTTATAGGTGTAAAACAGTGGGTGAAATTTGGTTTTGTGCTACAAACTCCATCGTTTGTGATTGTTTACAGAAAGAGAAAGAAAAAATTGAAAGAAGAGGGGGTGGACAGGGGGAGCAAGGGAATAAAAAAAAGGAGGAATACAAAAAAAGGTATCTACATATAGCCTAGCAGTTGTTGGACTCTAGCATGTGCCCAAACTACAGTGAAGTTGAGTCCATTATGAAACTAAGAACCGTTAAGAACAGAAATTATAACTATAACATAGATCAGTGGTCTTCAACAGTAGGTCTGGGACCCCTAGGCGGTCCTCAGAGATTCTGCGGGGGGGCCGCCAAATCTTTGTGTGATAGGGACTTTATTTTTTATTGTTTTACATTAACCACTTGAATCCTCGCATCCCTATTCTGGGGGAGCATTACCCGAAAAAAGCTGAAGAGGTTTGGTGTACAGGGAAAAAAGAGCAGACCAAGTACTGAGCAAATAGAATAATAATAGAATAATAAAGAGGGTTTAAGTAGTTAAATGTATGAAAACACACATTTAACATGAATCCAATATGTAGTGGGGTCCCTGCTTCAGCTTTCTCTCAGCTAGGGGTCCTTGGTCTGAAAAACGTTGAAGACCCCTGACCTACAGTATTGTGAAGTAGGATTGTGTCATTTATGTAACTTGGTATCTGGGATGTGATGCTGTGTGTGTGTGTGTGTGTGTGTGTGTGTGTGTGTGTGTGTGTGTGTGTGTGTGTGTGTGTGTGTGTGTGTGTGTGTGTGTGTGTGTGTGTGTGTGTGTGTGTGTGTGTGTGTGTGTGTGTGTGTGTGTGTGTGTGTGTGTACAAAAGGCCCTCAATTGCATTGACAATCAAGGTCAATGTGACCTGTGCACTGATTAGCACAGGTGCTTTTCAATTAGATTGACGATCGAGGTCAATGTGACCTGTTCTACTCAGCAGGTGCGCTGGTGCTCTTGATTAGAGCCCTTCTTCTCAGTCCAGAGGAGGAGAGGAGAGGAGAGAGAAGCACAGATTGCAATGTGTATATTGTTTAGATTTAAGAAGTCATTATTTCTCTACTCGATGAACCTTTAAGCTGTGTGCGTCACTGACATAAAGTAAGTCAAGGCGAATATTTAACTGCTGTGTATTGAGTATATTTGAACAGCTATGTTGTGTACATGTATGCTGTATATTGTGTATTGAGATTTCTGTGCTTTGTGGAGTAGGATTGTTTTGCAGTCATAGGAGGAATATTGTATTTGTTTGATAATTATTGGAACCTACTATATTGAGTACCTCTTTTGTTCCCCTCCCTCCTTTAGAACCACACATACAAACATACCCTGGCGATGTGTCTTGCCATACTGTGCTGTGAAATTGTTCTGAAATACTTCCAACAAAGACTGTGCCCACGGGCAACACTCCATCCTTGTCTCCTTGTGAATTCTTATTGATTCCCGGTGGCGAATACTATTATCCTATCCTACCGCCTAATACAGTCCTTACCCTCCCGAACATTTGGTCCTTTCGACCCGGATCCCAGTATTTACCACAGCGACAGGATGTGTCAAAGCAAAGAAATCCATCAGGAGGTGGTCCGACCACGACGTCAGACTCATCCCCCTTCACACTATAGAGACTTTGAAATTAGTTACCCAGGCCACAGACGTGGTACCTCTCACAGCACAGCACAGTATGGGCATAGACATGAAGCGGAGCACCAATACATAGAGGGTGATGCCGAGACGACACCCCTCACTCACCCATTGACCTCCGACCCCCAAGGTCAAGTACAAGATCACATCTCACCTTTAGAATGCACAACAGATGACGGAGAAGGAGATTGGAGGATACTGGATGAGGCCTACTGTGCCGATGAAGCCTCAGCATACCCAGAACGCCGACGGGAGCAGTTACAACCTATGTTAGATGTGTGCGCAGAACTTGCACACATTCAACGGATTCAGGAGGAACTGAGATGCCTAGTGGATGCCACCTGCTCCACATCTCAGTACCCTCAGCAGCAGACAGTATTACCTCCCATCCAAAGCCAACAGTTTACTGAGGCCAACCATAACCAGGCACAGTCAAGCTCCAGACCTGCCTCCACGACCAATCGTGAAGAGCAGCCAGAACTTCCAGCCCGCCAGGTGGACCACAGCACACCTGCTGTATTCGACCTCCCTGTGTCACGCCCACGTACTAGGCCACCAAACCTTCCTCATGATCGTTACATAGCTGATCACAGCATCAGGCCACGTGATACAACTAGCCGTGACAATCGCGATGACAGCTATGATGCCGATGCCCCACAAAGATATGAGGAAGACACCTCTTATGTGGCTAACGTCCTCGACCAGATGATGGACCAGTTGTCTATCATGAAGAAGCAAATCACTTCAGCCTACTCCAGCCCACAGAGGCGTCTCATGCCGTGGGGCCAGATGAAGCAACCCCCACCGACGCCTAACCCCCATCTGCCAAGGAGGCTACCTCATGTGGCTGCGAGACAAGTTAGTCAATATCCAGCCACTCTGCAGGCCTCGATCACTGACCCATTTAGCCTTCGTGGACATGACCACCTGTCAGCCCCACCTTGTGGAGCCAGCCACCGGCCCATTCCAATGCCACGTCGTTTTCCCCCACCACCAGTCCAAGGGTCATGTAACTCTAGTTATTTGCAGCATGACGCAGGAAACCGCGAACGGTATTATAGAGGTCCTAAGCCATCTATCCCTGACTTCATTAATAGAGACCCAAGCGAGTTTGCCCGTCTGAAGATGTCGCTAGAGAACCTTCTACCAGAAGATGGAACAGAGCTGTTCAAATATCAAATCCTGGTGGACCATTTGAAGCTATACGAAGCTCAGCTGATCGCTGACTCCTATCTAAACTCCGCCTTCCCTTACACGGACACCATGGCGGCATTAGCAGAGAAGTTTGGACAGCCCCACCAGCTGGCCCTGAAAAAGATTGCGAACGTGATGGATTCACCCGACATCCGCTCTGGGGACACAGAGGGATTTGAGAGGTTCGCCCTCCAGATCCAAGCCTTAGTGGGCTTGCTAAACACGCTAGGTGCCAATGGTGAAGCAGAACTCCGGTGTGGCTCTCATGTCGCACGCCTCCTAACAAAGCTGCCAGCCGAGACCAGAGCCTCCTTTCGGCGTCAAATGTTCCACCAACCCGGTAAAGTCTACACCCTAACCGACTTCTCCAAATGGCTCCAGTATGAGTCATGGTGCCAGGACAGTGATGGCCATGAAGGTGGGAAGTCTCAACGAGAGCAACAGCAGTCAGCCGATCGACGTACCGATCATAAGATGTCTAGATCCACTACCGTCTTACACAGTGCAGACGAAGTTCCAGGTGCAGAAATGCCAACTCAGTCTGCCGAGACTTCTACCCCAACAAAGTCAGAGAGACAGAAATCCTTCTGTCCGTACTGTGAAAATACAGACCACTTCCTGAGCCAGTGCACTCATTTCCAACAGTTGACAAAGGAGCAAATCATCAACTGGATCAAGACTAATAAGCGTTGCTGGAGATGCGGGCGCTCTCACCAGGCCGCGCAATGCACCCTTAAGAAACCATGCAGTACATGTAATGGGATGCACCTCCTAATCCTACATGATGTTAACAGTCGACCATCGAAGGAAGACTCCTGCCTAATGAGCTCCACATCTGAGATCCTGTACCTTGACAGACCTGGCCCGAACAACCGTGTGCTGCTAAAGGTGGTTAAAGTCCGTCTAAAGTACAAAACTCAAATGCTGGACACCTACGCCGTCCTTGACGATGGCTCTGAGCGTACGATCTTGCTCTCAGCTGCAGCTCAGGAACTTGGTCTGCAGGGCAAACCTGAAGACCTAGCGTTACGGACCATTCGTCAAGATGTTAAGACCCTCCATGGATCTTCTGTGTCCTTTAAGATTTCACCAGCGTCACAACCTCAGAAGATCTTCAGAATTCGCCATGCCTTTACCGCAGACGAGTTAGGCTTGGCTGAGCACTCCTACCCCATGGAAGATCTACAGAAGATGTATAAGCACCTAAACGGCCTACCTATACAGCCGTTCATCAATGTTCGTCCTCTCCTGCTTATCGGGGCCGATCACTCCCACCTGATAATGCCTATGGAGCCAGTGCGTCATGGTCCACCAGGGACACCAATAGCTGTCAAAACCAAACTGGGATGGACTCTCCAAGGTCCGGTAAAGCATCGCCGACACTTGTACCCACAGCACTGCTTCCTAACGTCAGTCTGCCCCCCTATGGCCAATCAACAGGTGGTGCGCTACCTTGATTCTACACAGAATCCAGCAGATGACCTCACCAGGGGCAAGTCGTTGTCAGAACTGGCAAGGCCAAAACTAAAGAGCCAGGAGTCTCCCTTATTGTTGAAGAAGGAGGAGTCAGAGGAGTGGCCGGAGATCTGGAAAGCTGCAACACCAGAGGATGCCTCAGAGCTCCAAAGGGCAATTCTCTGTGACATGACAGCTGTGATCAATACACCACATGTCATGGACGTGAGTCAGGAGTTGCTTGAGGCAACGGTGCAGTCTTTTCACGGGGCGGCGCACTCGAAGGACAAACCCAATGCAGTTGATTACTTGGATGCTGAAAGGCTTATCTTGAGAAAACCCCAACTGGATAGCTACCAGGATGACTTCAAGGACCCGAAGGCAGGCATGGTGTCCCCTAGCAGACGCCTTACACCTAAACTGAACCCAACAAATGAGCTCATCCGCGTAGGTGGTCGCCTGCGACGTGCTCCTGAGTTTGAACCAGGCTCTATGCGTCCTATCGTCATGGACCCCAGCCATCCTGTGACGAAACTCCCCCTCCCGGCAAACCTTCTCCTGATGGGGCGGCCAGACGGCTCTCTATCCCAAGGGGGTACCCGGACACGGGGATCCTTAGACGACACCTATGGAGGCTTAGTCAGCATAAGATCATTAGAAGGGAAACCCAAAACAGGGACCCACCCGAAACCAGTATTAAAGGTGAATACAATGATTCAAGCCTTTTGTTGGAGCAAATTTACAGTCTAAATTTGGGGGCGGCTGTACAAAACCTGTTCTACTCAGCAGGTGCGCTGGTGCTCTTGATTAGAGCCCTTCTTCTCAGTCCAGAGGAGGAGAGGAGAGGAGAGAGAAGCACAGATTGCAATGTGTATATTGTTTAGATTTAAGAAGTCATTATTTCTCTACTCGATGAACCTTTTAAGCTGTGTGCGTCACTGACATAAAGTAAGTCAAGGCGAATATTTAACTGCTGTGTATTGAGTATATTTGAACAGCTATGTTGTGTACATGTATGCTGTATATTGTGTATTGAGATTTCTGTGCTTTGTGGAGTAGGATTGTTTTGCAGTCATAGGAGGAATATTGTATTTGTTTGATAATTATTGGAACCTACTATATTGAGTACCTCTTTTGTTCCCCTCCCTCCTTTAGAACCACACATACAAACATACCCTGGCGATGTGTCTTGCCATACTGTGCTGTGAAATTGTTCTGAAATACTTCCAACAAAGACTGTGCCCACGGGCAACACTCCATCCTTGTCTCCTTGTGAATTCTTATTGATTCCCGGTGGCGAATACTATTATCCTATCCTACCGCCTAATACAGTCCTTACCCTCCCGAACAGTGTGTGTGTGTGTGTGTGTGTGTGTGTGTGTGTGGGGGTGGGTGTGGGTGTGTGTGTGTGTGGGTGAAATCTGACACTGCTGTGCTCTGCTGTGTGTCCATTTCGCATAGTCTGAGAGGATGGCAAGAGAGGATGGCAAGTCCTCATTGGCTGTCCTCTTACCGTTAGCCCGGCCACTGCAAAACTGTGCACACACATTCCCTGGATGCCAAAGCCGAACCTCTGCTCCGAACTTTTCAGATTGGCCTGTTATAGCGCCACCAGGAGGCCGATTTGTGCAAAACACATTTTTGGATATCACTCCTACAGATTTTGTCCAAACCTCACGCGAATCGGTACACAGTATCTATATAGTCATGTGATCAACACGGATCCACTTTTTTCTATCTTAAATCTTATCTGACCTGGCGGAGACCTGTGCTCCGAGGAGCACTTTTTCTAGTTTGAGAGTATGTTTTTTCAATGTATGACATACTTCATTGTGAAAATAGCCGATCTACAATCTCACAAATTTTCAGATGGCAACGTTTCTGAGCTTGTAGATCGGCTACTTTCACCTGTTTCGGTTCCGAGGAGACGTCCAATTTCTCAATTGGTAAATGGTTGGTTTGTGAACGAGTGATCTTAGTGTTAGTGAAACAGGGGCTTGGTTCATGACAGAAGGCAAAAGTTTATGATCTTCAACTGACAACTTCAGCCTGGACGAAGCTATAGCACTACAGGTCGTGTCTCAGCCTGTGAGTCCGAAGGTCGATAGTTTGATTCCTGTCAATGGCAATAGGTTGAGGTGTCCATGAGTAAGGTTTTTTACTAGGGATTGCCCCCCTGCGTCCTATGTATGACCACCTCAGCTGGGTCGAGCTGAAAAAGTAATTTCACCTTTTGGAATCATTTGCTTTCTCTCACAGGTCATTGTGCCTTCTTTATTAATCCCCTACGTTGTGTTTATTAATCCCCTACGTTGTCTTTTGTGTATTCTGTCTTTGTGTCTTCCACTGGGCCTGCAGGTTGGGAAAAATGACAAATTTACATGCTGCAATTTAACCATGGAATGAAGGAGACATCTATGCGGCCTCGAGGTTCATTTGTACTTTGTTAAAGGGGTTACGTGACGGGCCAACTAAAATGCTGCATTTTCAACCAAAACATATTTTGATATTGTAGTGCATTGGTTCTCAAAGTGGGGTCTAGGGACCCCCAGAGATCCTTTGAAGGTACCAAGAGGTCCCCAGTAAAATGTTATTATAGCATCACATTTTAAACACTTTATCCATATCCTATACTTTGACTATTCAACGCATCATGTAAACGCATCATGTCATGGAGGAATCTCAACCATTTCAGGCATTTAAAGCCCACAAATCCCTTCATTGTGTGCTTTTATATTTAAGTCGAACTGTAGCTGTGAGGCGAACTTAGACAGTATTAATGTGAACACTTCCAAAGTAAACACATTATTTGTGAATGATACGAGTCCTGTTACATTTCATTCATGTTTGCCTTTAATGAATTTTTGAATGGAGAATATGTGAACCTGGAATCAGGACTGATGTAACCCTCTAGTTCGGTCTGCTGCTCAGAAGAACCACACAAGGCTCCCTCTGTTCACCCATTTATTTGTGGAAACTGTTGGGAACAGACAATATGCGCAATATGGGCGCGAAGCGACGCGTTTTGCGCTTGTCGATCTGCTCCCAAACAAACAGTTCCACAGTTTGGGAGTCAGAAGGGAGAAGAGTACTATTACTTTGTAGGTTTTGATTATTATAAAAATACTTTAAAAAAAAACACTAAAAGAACAACATAGGTTACATTAACCACTTCAGCCCTTATACTTTGGCTATTTGAAAATAGACGATCTACAAGCTCACAACACGTCGTTTTGTGTTTAGGCTATTATGAAAACGTTTAAAATGGGACATTCTGCATAATGAGTAGTTAGCACTTTTAAGTCATTTATATTTTGATGCTAAAAGTTTTGTACTTTTACTCAAGTACATTCTTGATATTGGACTTTTACTATATTATTCCTGCATTGCGGTATTGATACTTTTACATAGTAGAAAGAAATGCGAGTACTTGTTCTTCCAGCACTGAGTGACAGTTACACACTCCCTCCAAGAGGGGGCGAAAGCCAACAGTGCCTGGATCCTTTACAGCCCCATGTGCGCATGCTTGAACAACGTCGACCCGGGACGAGCATTGTTGCCATATCAGCTTATTATAAGCGACTTTGGGCTTGCTTTTCTGGAAAGATGCTTGTAAATATTGGTGGTTGCGGTTTTTTGGACTTGTTTCTTGAAGTGTTTGATTATTTGGTTCCTAATGTTGTTCAAACCAGTTTTTCTGAAAGATTTTCAGGTCAAGGACCCCCAAATTGTATTTCAGTATTTGTCTACGGACCCCTATCTGAAAATATTTCATGCCAGGGACCACTGTACAAGGTTTGTGTTGTTACAATGTTTTAGAACATATTCCACACTTTTCAAAGACAAATGCAAGATTTTTTTGGGGGAAATAGCAGATCTACAAGCTCACAACGCATTGCACGTTGTGAGCCTGTAGATCTGCCTTTGTTTAGCCTAAAAAAATGTCAGCTGTGCCGAAATCGGGCCAAACAAAGGCGCTTAATGGTCAAACACCCGGATGTGTGTCTCAAACTATACAGTCTATGGTCTCAAAGAATATATATAAAGTGCCAAGGCAGGGCTCTCTTCTTTTTGGGCTTGGTTTTCATAGACCAGGTTGCTTGATTCTCTCTCGCAAAACCTGGCAACACTGGGGACGAGGAGTAAGTGCTAGTTTGTTGCGTAGCTCAACACAACAAAGAGTCTCAACAAAAATGTCTCATAAAGGAGATAAAACGAGTCAAATGGAGTCTGTACGGCTGTCGATAAACGAACACCTGACGTCGGTGGGAGAGGAGATATTATTGTGTGTTTTGGACAAACAGCAATGTGGTGCTGATGATGTTTTTCGTGTGAAGCTTCATGTCAGAGTGTTTGTGTCGGAGCGCCTCAGTGCGGCTGCAGAGTTCATGTGCAACCTCTTCCAGAGAGAGATAGAGACACTAGAAACTCTGCTGGAGAAACAAAACAAACTGCTGGACGCCATGCTACAGCCACACATCAAACTACACAGAGCAGGTTGGTTCATGTGCTTCATTGCATTTACCATGTTTTTACATGCGTTTCAACACCAGCTAAGTTGAGTGTTGCTATGCTCATTTGGGATGTGCTTTGTAAACTTTGAGGTGTGAATTTAAAGTCGTTTAAAATCTATGCGTGTGCCTGCGCGTGCTCCTGGTCAAATAAGTTCCTGCACGCCGTGCAAGTCCGTCCCATGAGCATTGCACGGTGCAATTTGCACCCCTGCTTAATTTCATGTAGGGTAACCGGAAGGCTCGCCCAAAAACACAGTTGCCCCCATTTTATTCGCCGACCGCTTGCCCCCAGCGGTTCTTGTATTCTTATTTACTGAGGTGTTGGGTTCAGGTTCTCATTTTGCTGAGGTTAAGGTTAGGAATAAGCAGCCCGGTCGCCAGAAAAAACGTTGTCACGGTATGTTTTGCAGAAACGTACATTGATAAAAAAAAATCTCCCAAAAACGCACAGATGAGAAACATGTACGATCAATCGTCGATTTAACGTTGCATACTAACGAACCCTAACCCTAACCCGGTTCCTAACCTTTAACCCTAAACCCTAACCCGGTCCCTAACCCTAAACCTTCTGGAGAAATGTTCAACAACGTTTCCTCTGGCGATAGGGTTGGAATAAGGCTAGGTTTAGGCATAGTTTTACTGAGGTTAGGAATAAGGCTAGGTTTAGGTATTGTTTTACTGAGGTGAAGGTTAGGAATAAGGCTAGGTTTAGGCATGGTTTTACTGAGGTTACGGTTAGATATACCTGGTGGCGACCGTTCCGATGTCGCCGGATTAGACCGGGGGCGAGCATGTATTGGGGCGAGCATTCTTGTATTCACATGTAGCTATCATACCTAGCCATGGTTCACATGACTCTTGTATACAAGCGTCGTGGTGCCAGTCGTTGTCAGAACTGGCAAGGCCAAAACTAAAGAGCCAGGAGTCTCCCTTATTGTTGAAGAAGGAGGAGTCAGAGGAGTGGCCGGAGATCTGGAAAGCTGCAACACCAGAGGATGCCTCAGAGCTCCAAAGGGCAATTCTCTGTGACATGACAGCTGTGATCAATACACCACATGTCATGGACGTGAGTCAGGAGTTGCTTGAGGCAACGGTGCAGTCTTTTCACGGGGCGGCGCACTCGAAGGACAAACCCAATGCAGTTGATTACTTGGATGCTGAAAGGCTCATCTTGAGAAAACCCCAACTGGATAGCTACCAGGATGACTTCAAGGACCCGAAGGCAGGCATGGTGTCCCCTAGCAGACGCCTTACACCTAAACTGAACCCAACAAATGAGCTCATCCGCGTAGGTGGTCGCCTGCGACGTGCTCCTGAGTTTGAACCAGGCTCTATGCGTCCTATCGTCATGGACCCCAGCCATCCTGTGACGAAACTCCCCCTCCCGGCAAACCTTCTCCTGATGGGGCGGCCAGACGGCTCTCTATCCCAAGGGGGTACCCGGACACGGGGATCCTTAGACGACACCTATGGAGGCTTAGTCAGCATAAGATCATTAGAAGGGAAACCCAAAACAGGGACCCACCCGAAACCAGTATTAAAGGTGAATACAATGATTCAAGCCTTTTGTTGGAGCAAATTTACAGTCTAAATTTGGGGGCGGCTGTACAAAACCTGTTCTACTCAGCAGGTGCGCTGGTGCTCTTGATTAGAGCCCTTCTTCTCAGTCCAGAGGAGGAGAGGAGAGGAGAGAGAAGCACAGATTGCAATGTGTATATTGTTTAGATTTAAGAAGTCATTATTTCTCTACTCGATGAACCTTTTAAGCTGTGTGCGTCACTGACATAAAGTAAGTCAAGGCGAATATTTAACTGCTGTGTATTGAGTATATTTGAACAGCTATGTTGTGTACATGTATGCTGTATATTGTGTATTGAGATTTCTGTGCTTTGTGGAGTAGGATTGTTTTGCAGTCATAGGAGGAATATTGTATTTGTTTGATAATTATTGGAACCTACTATATTGAGTACCTCTTTTGTTCCCCTCCCTCCTTTAGAACCACACATACAAACATACCCTGGCGATGTGTCTTGCCATACTGTGCTGTGAAATTGTTCTGAAATACTTCCAACAAAGACTGTGCCCACGGGCAACACTCCATCCTTGTCTCCTTGTGAATTCTTATTGATTCCCGGTGGCGAATACTATTATCCTATCCTACCGCCTAATACAGTCCTTACCCTCCCGAACAGTGTGTGTGTGTGTGTGTGTGTGTGTGTGTGTGTGTGTGTGTGTGTGGGGGTGGGGGTGGGTGTGTGTGTGTGTGTGTGGGTGAAATCTGACACTGCTGTGCTCTGCTGTGTGTCCATTTCGCATAGTCTGAGAGGATGGCAAGAGAGGATGGCAAGTCCTCATTGGCTGTCCTCTTACCGTTAGCCCGGCCACTGCAAAACTGTGCACACACATTCCCTGGATGCCAAAGCCGAACCTCTGCTCCGAACTTTTCAGATTGGCCTGTTATAGCGCCACCAGGAGGCCGATTTGTGCAAAACACATTTTTGGATATCACTCCTACAGATTTTGTCCAAACCTCACGCGAATCGGTACACAGTATCTATATAGTCATGTGATCAACACGGATCCACTTTTTTCTATCTTAAATCTTATCTGACCTGGCGGAGACCTGTGCTCCGAGGAGCACTTTTTCTAGTTTGAGAGTATGTTTTTTCAATGTATGACATACTTCATTGTGAAAATAGCCGATCTACAATCTCACAAATTTTCAGATGGCAACGTTTCTGAGCTTGTAGATCGGCTACTTTCACCTGTTTCGGTTCCGAGGAGACGTCCAATTTCTCAATTGGTAAATGGTTGGTTTGTGAACGAGTGATCTTAGTGTTAGTGAAACAGGGGCTTGGTTCATGACAGAAGGCAAAAGTTTATGATCTTCAACTGACAACTTCAGCCTGGACGAAGCTATAGCACTACAGGTCGTGTCTCAGCCTGTGAGTCCGAAGGTCGATAGTTTGATTCCTGTCAATGGCAATAGGTTGAGGTGTCCATGAGTAAGGTTTTTTACTAGGGATTGCCCCCCTGCGTCCTATGTATGACCACCTCAGCTGGGTCGAGCTGAAAAAGTAATTTCACCTTTTGGAATCATTTGCTTTCTCTCACAGGTCATTGTGCCTTCTTTATTAATCCCCTACGTTGTGTTTATTAATCCCCTACGTTGTCTTTTGTGTATTCTGTCTTTGTGTCTTCCACTGGGCCTGCAGGTTGGGAAAAATGACAAATTTACATGCTGCAATTTAACCATGGAATGAAGGAGACATCTATGCGGCCTCGAGGTTCATTTGTACTTTGTTAAAGGGGTTACGTGACGGGCCAACTAAAATGCTGCATTTTCAACCAAAACATATTTTGATATTGTAGTGCATTGGTTCTCAAAGTGGGGTCTAGGGACCCCCAGAGATCCTTTGAAGGTACCAAGAGGTCCCCAGTAAAATGTTATTATAGCATCACATTTTAAACACTTTATCCATATCCTATACTTTGACTATTCAACGCATCATGTAAACGCATCATGTCATGGAGGAATCTCAACCATTTCAGGCATTTAAAGCCCACAAATCCCTTCATTGTGTGCTTTTATATTTAAGTCGAACTGTAGCTGTGAGGCGAACTTAGACAGTATTAATGTGAACACTTCCAAAGTAAACACATTATTTGTGAATGATACGAGTCCTGTTACATTTCATTCATGTTTGCCTTTAATGAATTTTTGAATGGAGAATATGTGAACCTGGAATCAGGACTGATGTAACCCTCTAGTTCGGTCTGCTGCTCAGAAGAACCACACAAGGCTCCCTCTGTTCACCCATTTATTTGTGGAAACTGTTGGGAACAGACAATATGCGCAATATGGGCGCGAAGCGACGCGTTTTGCGCTTGTCGATCTGCTCCCAAACAAACAGTTCCACAGTTTGGGAGTCAGAAGGGAGAAGAGTACTATTACTTTGTAGGTTTTGATTATTATAAAAATACTTTAAAAAAAAACACTAAAAGAACAACATAGGTTACATTAACCACTTCAGCCCTTATACTTTGGCTATTTGAAAATAGACGATCTACAAGCTCACAACACGTCGTTTTGTGTTTAGGCTATTATGAAAACGTTTAAAATGGGACATTCTGCATAATGAGTAGTTAGCACTTTTAAGTCATTTATATTTTGATGCTAAAAGTTTTGTACTTTTACTCAAGTACATTCTTGATATTGGACTTTTACTATATTATTCCTGCATTGCGGTATTGATACTTTTACATAGTAGAAAGAAATGCGAGTACTTGTTCTTCCAGCACTGAGTGACAGTTACACACTCCCTCCAAGAGGGGGCGAAAGCCAACAGTGCCTGGATCCTTTACAGCCCCATGTGCGCATGCTTGAACAACGTCGACCCGGGACGAGCATTGTTGCCATATCAGCTTATTATAAGCGACTTTGGGCTTGCTTTTCTGGAAAGATGCTTGTAAATATTGGTGGTTGCGGTTTTTTGGACTTGTTTCTTGAAGTGTTTGATTATTTGGTTCCTAATGTTGTTCAAACCAGTTTTTCTGAAAGATTTTCAGGTCAAGGACCCCCAAATTGTATTTCAGTATTTGTCTACGGACCCCTATCTGAAAATATTTCATGCCAGGGACCACTGTACAAGGTTTGTGTTGTTACAATGTTTTAGAACATATTCCACACTTTTCAAAGACAAATGCAAGATTTTTTGGGGGAAAATAGCAGATCTACAAGCTCACAACGCATTGCACGTTGTGAGCCTGTAGATCTGCCTTTGTTTAGCCTAAAAAAATGTCAGCTGTGCCGAAATCGGGCCAAACAAAGGCGCTTAATGGTCAAACACCCGGATGTGTGTCTCAAACTATACAGTCTATGGTCTCAAAGAATATATATAAAGTGCCAAGGCAGGGCTCTCTTCTTTTTGGGCTTGGTTTTCATAGACCAGGTTGCTTGATTCTCTCTCGCAAAACCTGGCAACACTGGGGACGAGGAGTAAGTGCTAGTTTGTTGCGTAGCTCAACACAACAAAGAGTCTCAACAAAAATGTCTCATAAAGGAGATAAAACGAGTCAAATGGAGTCTGTACGGCTGTCGATAAACGAACACCTGACGTCGGTGGGAGAGGAGATATTATTGTGTGTTTTGGACAAACAGCAATGTGGTGCTGATGATGTTTTTCGTGTGAAGCTTCATGTCAGAGTGTTTGTGTCGGAGCGCCTCAGTGCGGCTGCAGAGTTCATGTGCAACCTCTTCCAGAGAGAGATAGAGACACTAGAAACTCTGCTGGAGAAACAAAACAAACTGCTGGACGCCATGCTACAGCCACACATCAAACTACACAGAGCAGGTTGGTTCATGTGCTTCATTGCATTTACCATGTTTTTACATGCGTTTCAACACCAGCTAAGTTGAGTGTTGCTATGCTCATTTGGGATGTGCTTTGTAAACTTTGAGGTGTGAATTTAAAGTCGTTTAAAATCTATGCGTGTGCCTGCGCGTGCTCCTGGTCAAATAAGTTCCTGCACGCCGTGCAAGTCCGTCCCATGAGCATTGCACGGTGCAATTTGCACCCCTGCTTAATTTCATGTAGGGTAACCGGAAGGCTCGCCCAAAAACACAGTTGCCCCCATTTTATTCGCCGACCGCTTGCCCCCAGCGGTTCTTGTATTCTTATTTACTGAGGTGTTGGGTTCAGGTTCTCATTTTGCTGAGGTTAAGGTTAGGAATAAGCAGCCCGGTCGCCAGAAAAAACGTTGTCACGGTATGTTTTGCAGAAACGTACATTGATAAAAAAAAATCTCCCAAAAACGCACAGATGAGAAACATGTACGATCAATCGTCGATTTAACGTTGCATACTAACGAACCCTAACCCTAACCCGGTTCCTAACCTTTAACCCTAAACCCTAACCCGGTCCCTAACCCTAAACCTTCTGGAGAAATGTTCAACAACGTTTCCTCTGGCGATAGGGTTGGAATAAGGCTAGGTTTAGGCATAGTTTTACTGAGGTTAGGAATAAGGCTAGGTTTAGGTATTGTTTTACTGAGGTGAAGGTTAGGAATAAGGCTAGGTTTAGGCATGGTTTTACTGAGGTTACGGTTAGATATACCTGGTGGCGACTGTTCCGATGTCGCCGGATTAGACCGGGGGCGAGCATGTATTGGGGCGAGCATTCTTGTATTCACATGTAGCTATCATACCTAGCCATGGTTCACATGACTCTTGTATACAAGCGTCGTGGTGCCGAGTCCCCCTGGTCTAAAGTTGTGTTCGATTTTTTCACATTGCCATCTCTCACATAAACATAAACGTTCAGATTTCAAATATAAAGTGCTTACCACCGAGCCACGGATGTTACAAGGCGACGCGAACCGCGATAAGTACTCGTATCTCCCGTATTGTTCAATAAAAAGCATTTTAATCCCATCGCCGGCCATTTTCTCCAAATTGTCTCCGATACTTTCAACCATGAGACACTAATGGTTGGGAGGTGTATTGCACTCTGATACATTACAACAAAAAAAAAAAAAAAAAAAAAAATGGGATTAAAATGCTTTTTATTGAACAATACGGGAGATACGGGTACTCATCGCAGTCCGCGTCGCCTTTTAACATCCGTGGCTTGGTGGTAAGCACTTTATATTTGAAATCTGAACGTTTATGTTTGTGAGAGATGGCAATGTGAAAAAATCTAACACAACTTTAGACCAGGGGGACTCGGCACCATGACTGTCATGGTATGACAGTCATGTTTCAGGGCTACTATCATACCCTACTAGCTGGGCAGTGACTACATTTCCCAATAGCATTGTGTGTAGCTTCAATACTCTAAAAGGATCCCTGGCTAATAAGCATCATATGCCTTAATAGCCTATATTTGTCCTCTATAACTAAAATACAATACAAAACACCTTAAATATTTTCTTTATTTTAGAAATAGTTAATATTTTACTCAAGCGGGAAAATGTAGATGTACGGACCAAAAAGGGAGAAAGTGCAAACACTATTTTGAAAGTCATCCAAGATGGTCACGTGAGATGACCGTCTTGTGATCCAAGGCTATAATTTATACAAAGAGTGAGTAAATATTACATTTTTGAAATCCAAACACAGACGTTATCAAATGTAACTCAATATCATTCTTCTGACTACAGTGACATCACCCGTTACTTCATCCGTTCGATCATCCGCCATGATGTTGCCGGGTCAAATCCGTGCATAGAAACTATAGGAAAAAGGCAGACCGGGTGCTCCTTTTTTGGATATTTTTTTGCCTTTTTTATGTCAGCCAACTACATTTTCTGACTTAAGCCAAGTGCGCCAGTACGTTTATGCAAAAATTAACACTTTGTGAACGTAAGACTGGACTAATAACCCTCAAGCATGGCCATCAGTTGAGTTCGAGAATATTTTCAAACTCTACTCTGATAGAGAGTCAAGTTAGAACTTACATTTAATTAATTCATTCAAATCTTGATATATTTCATGGTTTGCTGGTGCGCTGGTGCTGATTACCAACAGCCCTTGCGTTGTTGATATATGTTGCAACTACTTGCACCAGGGCCGGATACAGAAATTATGAATTGGGGGGGCATTAAGAAATGCTGGGGGGGCGGCTTCCTCGGCGCCGCGCCCGGAATTTTTTTTTGCGGTTTTTTTGGGGGGGGGCAGTCAGGGCATTCCATGCCTAGATCCGGCCCTGACTTGCACCTGTTTTATTTCTAACTATCCCAAGTTAACCCATTTCCTCACATTATTTGATTTACTTATTTTTGTCTTAAAAGGTCCAAATAGCAGATCAAATCATTAAACCTTTTTCAAAGTGTTCCTCTTTTGGGTATATGATTATAGGCAGAATTGTGGAAAGTTTTGAATATTTTTAATATCGGTGGTTGTTGCAAAAATTACCTGCACTACAATAATTTACCATATTTTGAGCTATGATGAAAAAAACAAACATAACATGTAACAATGTGTACGTTCCGTAATGCAATTCCAATGGTGAAAGCTGTGTTGTTTGGCGGTAAGGATGGCGGATTCGGCCAAGCCCTGAAATACCCGTTTGTGTGTCTCTAAGAATAAACGACAGAGTCACATACCTGACAGAATCACCAGGCTGATCTGTTTATTTTTGGAACACAGTTCTTATCTGACGCAGACTTCTCTATGGGGATTTTCAATAGAAAAAATACTTCCGGGACTCAGGAGTAGCGGGAGTGATGTCAGGACTTCGGTACTCTGTAGATTCCGAGCAGTTAACCACTTGAACCCTTGAACTATTCTAGGGGGAATGTTTGCCAAAAAAAAGCTTTCTGCAAGCTCACAACGCCACAAAGTGAGATTTGTGAGGTTGTAGATCGCCTATTTTTGGCAAAGAGATTTGGTGTAGACTAAGAGTGAAAAAAGATCGGACCAAGTAGCCATTGAAGTAAAGTCGTTCACTTTACTTCAATGTAACTCTGTGCAAGCCCTTCCACATCACTGTTGTGGCAATGAAGAGACCATATAAATAGCGTTGGTGATCGTGACTAAACAAATCAATAATTAGGAGAATAAATGTCATCCAATAAGAAAATCCCCTTTTGGATGTTGTGCTAATGCTACCTTTTCTCTCCTTCTGTCTTGTGTGTAAAGAGGTTTCCCCTGAACATGAGGAGAGGAGCCCCAGTCTGGTCCAGGAGGAACCACAACCTCCACATATTAAAGAGGAACCTGTCACTCTACCTTGTCTGAATGCCTTCATTGTTATCCCCAATATCCCAACACGTGAGTGTGAATGTCTTCTCTGTTAGAGCTTCCCATCACTGGAATATTCTTCTTACTGAATTAAGAGAGACGACCAATTATTCGACTTTCAATTCGACCTTAAGAGATGGCTTAAAGCAAACCAAATTTGTAATGGGTAATTATCAGCTCTTAATTTGTCATTGAGGTCATTTTTCATAATTTACCGTAATTGTCTACTGTGTTTACTTGTATTGTATTTACAGCATGGTGTTTACTTGTCTTGTATTGATATGTCCGTTTTGTACTGATAGTTATTTCACCACTTTTAACGGCCTGCTCAGGGACTACAGATGAAGATGAGCTCTTTGCTAACTGAAATGTTGATTAATGTGCACTGTCCATGTTAAATGAATAAGTAAGTAAATAAATACATGTAATATGTCACGTAACAGTAGCATTATGAAGGATGTTCCACAAGCTGTATATTACATTAGAACAAACAAACATTGAGACTGCATGCGCAGGTGCAGGTTTCATGTGATCAATTCCCAACAGCTCCCCAAACCCAGTGTTTTGAGGAGCACTGGTTTCAGTTCATTCAACCTCCTCTTGTGTGTTATTTATTTCATCACGCAACAGTATTGCACGTCGTCACAGAGAATAGCTGACATACAAGCTCACAACACGCTGCGGATGCGACCGTTGTGAGCTTGGAGGTCTGCTATTCTCGACCGGTATCTACGCGCAACACTGCATAAATTAGGCAGAGGGGCTGCAGCTGCGCGAGGAAGCAGACACTGCTGCCGTGATCATAGCACTCCCTCCCTCCGGTTTGGAGGACAACTGCTTTGAGAATCGCTTTTATCGTTTACACACAACATAAACCAAGTATTACAAATTTAAAGAGCGAGAGATCATAGTAAATATTCTAAGCCTTCTTCCACCGCTGCTTCTTAAAGTGTGATGGGATGCATTCTTACACATGAGTGCTGTGACCACTTTTCCATTGCATCTTATGAGGGTTCTTTGGGTTCTTTTGGTGCCGGCCTGCGCGCGCATACTAGTTCTTATCAGTGTGATGTCTGATAAGGCGTCTATTTATTTATGTCTCCCCTCTGGAAAATAAAAAAGCAGAGCAAACAGGCTGAAAAACTGCTTCTTTCTAAGAGCTGTAACTTCTGTTTACCCCCCACTGACACTGACTGAAAAAGACCTCTAGGTATCAGTGTTGGACCTCTTAATATTGCACATTGCAGCCAGATGCTGCTAACTATCCACCACCATACTGTTTAGCTCACTTTGTCTCATTTCAATGATTGTCCTTGTAATAAAAAAATAAAAATTCTAATATGATTTTGCACACTAAACAGTATTTTCATTATTCTCTGAGCACAATGACAATGTATGTCTGTCTGTCTGTTTATCTGTTAGGCAGATGAAGTTAATGGATTGACAAATAAAGAGAATACATCTACTGGCCAATATTTTTCTTTACTTCAGTGATACTGAAATTAACTCTTGAGTAGGAGAATAAATGTCATCCAATGAGAAAAACACTTTGAGTTGTTGTGCTGACTCTCTCCTCCTTCTGTCTGTGTGTAAAGAGGTTTCGCCTGAACATGAGAGGAGCCTCAGTCTGGTCAAGGATGAACCACAACCTCCACAGATTAAAGAGGAACCCGTCACTCTACCTTGTCAGAATGCCTTCATTGTCATCCCCAATATCCCGACACGTGAGTGTGAATGTAAAACGTCACTTTACCGGTAGCACAATGAAGGATGTTCCACGAGCTGTCTTTTGTTTCCTTATTTGTTTTAGTCAACATCCTTGACCAATTTCAATCCGGTTTTAGAACTTTGCACAGTACAGAATCCGCACTGCTTAAAGTGCACAATGATATCCTCTTAACTCTTTAACTGCCAGAGTTTTTCAGAAAAATGTCACCTAACCTTTGAAAAATCATGGAATAGTTTCCGTGATCGCCGTCCTCGCAGCGATTGCCTCATTACACGCACGGAGGTCTCGTAGAATCGGGGGGGAAATTGTCCGGTTGCGGTAATCTGTTGCATAGTTATGGCCAGTTGAATGTGGCTTGTTTTTTCCAAAAAAAGTAACGGAGATTAAGCCATTTTTCCACAACGAATAAACAGGAAGTATTTTTAGTAAGTAAGTACGTTTTTTTTAAATGACACCATTTCGGGGTCAATCCTTTTCTGACAGGCAAGGGACATTCCATTTGACATGCTGGGAGGTCTGTTCAGGAATTTGAAGTCACTGACTCTCAATCATAACCTGTAGCGTAGGTAGTTACTTTTTGACTAAGCTATGTGTTTTTACTAAGTTACCTGTAGTATATATATAGTATATATATAGTTACTTGTCGAAAAAACAAAATAAAAGACAATTGTAATCACAAAATAAACTTTTCCAATAGCCCCCCCATGTTTAGCTCACTGACTAGTCATAATAATGTAACTAATAATAACTTGACTGCTGACTTGTTTTGTTTTGATGTTGACAAAAACAGGTTTTCACTGTCAAAACCATGAACAGGGAAAAGGATCATCTTTAAAATACAGGCCAATGATTATGCAAAATTACCAACTAAGTACAAGTTAGATATGCTTTTAGTAACTGGCCCCTGTTAACTTTAACAATACTTCATATTTCAGTACTACACATTTCAAAATAGGAGCTGTTTGACATCTTAAAAAAAAAAAAAAAGTCTCAACTAATTGATTTATCAAATAGTCCTTCAAATAGAAAGTAATTGATAGTTGTTAAATTGATATTCAATATCTCTCTTTCTCTCTCTATTTCTCTCTCTCTCTCTCTCTCAGAAGTCTCCAGTGTGACGGTACAGCACATGGTGGTGGAACCTCAGAAGCTCTCCCCTGCGGTACAGTGTGTGGTGATCAAACCTAAGAAGCGTAAACGTGGCCGTCCGAGATTGAGTGAAGGTGACGGTCCTGTGCCCTCCCCACCTCTGCCAGAGGAAGAGGAGAGAGCAGGAAGAGGCGAAGAAAGAGAAGAGGAGATGGGAGGAGAAGATGAAGAGAGGATAGGAGGAGAGGATGAAGATGGCGACCCAACACAGCATTCAGGTGACAATGGAACACTTTGCTTTTGAATTTGAGCAACCTTGTATTTAAAGAAGTAGCACACCCAAAAAATTACTTATTTTCTATTCTATTTTTTTCTAAGCCAATAATTTGATGACGGTAGTAGGAGACTCAATTCGGTCTTCTACCGGAGACTCCTTTGGTCATCAAATTATTAGCTCAGGAGTGCAACAAAAAATCTCCATGAATTCAAGGCTTCATGGGGTGTGTAATTGATAGAAAATAAGTAATGATTTGGTGAACAACTCCTTTTAACCACATTAAGCAAATTACACTTTGGGTTTGGGTTGTGTAGTTCCCTTGCCATAGCATAACTCCAAATAGTATAACTATAACATTTTCTCCATTGATTAGAAATGTATATTTCAAAATGTTCTCCCCATTGACTTGCATTGCACTGCGAAACAGGTGTCAAAGTCAATCTTTTGCATATACACAAACCATAATACACTAGACAGAGGGAGAGACAGATAGGGAGATACAAGTAGTAGCAATAACAATAATAGGAAATATAGTAGTGTAATATAGTATATAATAATATAATATAGTACAACAAAACGTTGTACTATATTATTGCTTTTTCTTTTTTTTCTATGTTCAAAAGTTAACATTATATTTCATCTCAATATAAATAAACCATAAAAGAGAAGGTTCAAGTGCGGAAAAGCTTTTTTTTATTGTGCTGTCCACACAAATGTTGCCTCTCAATAAGGCTAATAATGGAAGAACAGATACCATCAGCACGAATAATGCAGTAAGCTAACAAAATAAATGCCCTGTATAATATTTTCAAACAATGTCTAACTCTCTGTAAACAGTATACATTAAATCAATACCAACACATGCATTGTGCGCATAGTAGGCCCCTACTCACTCAATTAGGCTCAATTTAACATCGTCTCTCAAACGAACACAAAACATTTTCAAATGATCAAATAGGCCTAATCTGTCTGCAGATTGCAATATGTCCCCCAAAACAGGCCTAATCTATAATATTTAACGAAACATTAATTAAACAGCCTTTGTTGGCATTATAGACTAAAAATAAATTACAAAAATAACCCTAACCATATTAAAATAAAAAGTACAGCAGTAAGGAAAATAAAAAGCAAATGCCCTCACTTTAATATTTGTAAACAAATAGCTATTGTCGGCCTTATAAATAATAATAAGTAAAATAAACACCTTTTTATAAAACAACAAAATTGCATTTGCAAGCCTCATGCAATAGGCCAATGAAATATTGTGACATGTGTGGGCTTGTGGAACAGAAAATATGTATTTTAAACACATAACAGGCTAGCCTTTAGGCCACATTGAATCGAAATCAAAACATACTCTCTCGCCATGCCTTTCGGCCTGGCGGAGACAATAAACGTAGGTGTGGGCTTGTAGTGTAGGATTGAGACGAAAATCGTTCACTTTTTCATAAAAGCATGAAACTTGGTACACTTGTACAGTTTGGGCCCCTGAACATTCTCAGATATGGAGCCATCGCAAAAACGCCCCCTGGTGGCCACGGCGGCCATTTTACTTTACACCATAACCAAATGTATTTTGCATCATATCTCCTGAACCATACATGCTAAGACAGTATATATGATGTCTACACCTATGTTTTGATGGTCAAGGATTACAATGATATCATGTACAACATCATAAACTGTTCAGGTGAATAGTTAATGGTCAATTCAGTGATGTTTTGAGAAGGAAATCCCAGTATTTTATGTCTGTTTCATATTTTGTGTAGAGTTTTAGAAACATACAGTAAGCCTTTGGTTCATTGCCCCTGCTAAAACAGTGACTAAAAGAACAGAACAATATTCAATATGACAATAACAAATTAGCATAAACATAATGTGTCACAGACAAAGATTTATTTCAAAGATTTTATTTCAGAAATAAAATGTTTTACTGTTGTTGGAACATATTTCATTCATTTAATATATTCCTAAACATATTGGTTTCATTGTCTTCTTCAAATTGATTTCTTAAGCACATATGTGTTGTCGTTGTTGATGATGACAATGAACTTCTTCACTGCCTCCTTCAACGTCTCCTCCACATTGACACAGTGCTGTGCACTTTAAGAAGGCTTTTTTTGCATTTGCAATGCCCCTTGCAGCCTTTCTTGCAGCCACAATTTAACAGCTCAAGGAGGGATTGGCTTGCCTGTGGAAGAGTTGACCACAATGGTCTCCAATTACTTGGGTCCGTCCAACCCCAGTCTGTTGGAGATGGCATATCTGGTGCCACCTCAAGTGCTTGTCCCCAACAGTATCCTCCTTGGTACACTGCTCTTTTGAGGCGTCCTTAGTTAGGGGTATTTGCTCCATCCCTTTTCCTTTTTTTGTGAATAACTCCAGACGAGTTTGATTGATGTTGAGTTGAGAATTGTGAAGCGTTCCACAATAGAAATGACTTGCTCTGCTTGTTTTGGAGCCTTTGACAGAGCCATGAAGGCCTCTGTTGCCATGTCATAGACATTCCAGGTTTCCCAGGCGTTCTTCTTGCCCCTGGTTGCAAATGCAGATACTGTGTCACAGGCAGTGAAGGCATGGAACACAGGAAGGGCCTTGGATTTGTCAGGACCCAGAGTCTTGGCAATCTCATGAGCAGGAATATGACTGAAGTTCTTGCCAGTCCCAAATGCCAACCATAGCTCCTCAATGTTCAGCTCTGACACATGTGCAATGGCTAGGACCACAACATCTGTGTCCACAGTGCGCAGAGTGATCTTCTTGAACCCCTTTCTTGCAGCATCTGCGGCATGGAGTAGCATCCTTGTATCTGCCTCTTCATGTGTGCAATGAGCAATCAGATCTGTTTCTTGAGGGTGAGATGATAGAACATTGGGTCCACAAGTGAAAAGAACTTGTTTGGTAGTTGACATTTCCATAAGGTTCTCGGCCAGAAAGTGAAAGAGCTCTGTTTTATTTTCATCCAGGAAGCTTTTCCAGTTGGTTGGTATCTTGTTTTTTCCATCCACTCTTGTTCGTGTCCCCTTTCCCCTCTTCTGTCTTGTCTGGGACTTTAAGCTGTTAACTTCATAGCAGTCCCATACAACATCCACTCTGTTGGCCCTTTCAAGTTTCGCATTGATATAAGGTATGAAGATCTTGCTGGAAAACTCATCGAAGGTCTTAACTTTGTCTGGTTTCAGCATGTTGATGACTGCTGACCCGTCTAGTATTTGGACCTCAATGTCTGGGGCACTGTTTCGTGAGGCACTATCAGGCACACTGCGTATACTGTTTTCTAGGCAACTTAACAGATCAGCCTTGTTTCCAAAGCGTAGTCCCCCATGAAGGGAGAGTGCTGGAGGGTAGGCCTGATTTTCGTATTTGAAGAAGTTTTCTACGTTCCCATCATGGGTCTGACAGGCGATGTAAAGTTTGGAAAACAGTGCACAGTCATTTTTTAGTGATTTTTCAGTGAGTTTTGACTTGGACTGTCTTCTTATTGGAGCGGTTTTAAAAAGAGGGAGCTTGTTTCTCTTTAAAGGGGCAGTGATGGGTTTCGTGCCCTGTATCCTTTCTGCAACAAAGAGTTGGTACTGCTCTTGGCCCATCTTCTCTGCAACCCGAACAGCATCCACCACAGCTTGGTCTGCTAATTCTCTAGAGTCCAGCTTCAAAAGGTCGCTGCTGTCCTCTGTGAAAGGATTTCCCATTTCCTCAATCACATCAACTAATGCACTCACATGGCTTTTGAATTTCATCTGGACACTTTTGTTCTGTTCATGATGTCTGTTGTCAGAGACACCCATACTGCTGAACTCCATGGCATTCTCAAACTCCTGAATCACCCGAAACACTTATGGTCCAGCAGAGGTCCAGCGACAGAGTGAATCCTGGTTTTGCATCAGACCAATTGCTCCTCCATCTCCCTTCACTGTAGCATTGTTTTGCTCATGTGCTTGATCTATAGCCATAGCAGAAAACACTTTTTGAGTCTTTGTGACTGTGAATTTCCCTGCCAGGAATTATTTTGCCACACCTGGATTGGTTTTGGAAAGACCTGCCATGTCTTTAACATGAACAGGTAACCAGCGTGCATCATTTGTGTGGTCAAAGATGAAGCACCATGGCACAAGCTTTGTCATGCTATCCACATAGAGACTGAAGTCAGCCTCACGCAGGGATCTTACAAAAGACAAGACAAGGAGCTCCAGCTTCAGGGCAGTGTACCAAAATAGATACTGAGGACTTTCTTGTTCTCTCATGGTACACCAGTTCTCAAAGGTGAGAAGCGGATCAGCAGATGGTCTTGATGCAGTGTACTGGTTGTAGGCTTTTGTCATCAGGATGTGCAGACTACTGGCAGTTACCTGATGTGCACGCCTGGTCCGTGTGATATGAGAAGCTTTCAGGAAGGACTCTGCAACTCCCTGGGTGGCTATGTTTGCTTGGACAAGGGCTTCCACCCAACCACTACCTTCTAGCCAGTCCCCCAATATCTTGAGAGCTGCCATCTCAATATGCAGTCCTCCTAAGACAATCACAAAATGATATTCTCCATGTGAAATGGGCCAATTCCACTGAATTTGTTTGGCTATGCTGTACAGAGGTTGGTCCATAGTCACAACAGGTACTTTTCCTGGATGTACCCTCTGTACTGCTTGATTTATGACATTCATTGCATGATGAATCATGGCCACTGACTTTGAGGTATCAGGGAATAGGGGAAGGAGAGCTGAGATGGCAGGGGTGAGCTCCTTTGATTGCAGCTGATTGGCATGAAAGGCTGCCCAGGAGATGTGTTCTACCAGTTGATTTCCCAGGACATAGGTATTTACTGACTCAAACCACCTGAAATATAATTAATAATAAAAAAAACAGTAAATGGGAGAGAAAAAAAAAGAAAAATATGTCACTTATACAGGCCACCTTACAACATCATAATACTGTTTCATGATTTCACAAGAAATATTTGTTATAAGGAAGATGCCATATTCACCTTCTTTCCTCTGTAATTGCATCAATGAAAGCAGACCCGTTTCCCTGGACTGGACCGACTGCTTTGGGGATAGTTGTTTCTGTATTTCTGAGGTACCTAGGTTGAATGGTGGTGTAATATGGTGGCAGGGCAGCGATTTTCTTTGAGAGGGGTGATGGATCAATGTCACATCGAACTCTGCGTTCAATCCCCTCATTCTGACTGGTGGGATGTTGGAATAGTGAAATTCATGTGCCATGAAATGAGCCAGTTGATGATGTAGAACTGGGATTGTGGTCTATGTTGTCCACTGCTGCTGTTGTGAACAATCCTTCTCTCAACATCACTGGGCACACCACTTTCTCTCTGTGATACTGTTGAAATGCATCGTTGCCCATTGCTGTGGTGATCTCCAGCACTCTGTCATATGATATTGAGAGTCCTAATTGAAATAGTGTGTCAACGAGGTCCTTTCTTCGTGTCTTAGCATGAACACTGAGTCCCACATAGACTGGTAAGGGTGTCTCCCGTTCCAGCTTGTGCCTTGCGTTTTTATGTATGTCACGCCTCTGAATGGAACTGTTATACCGAACAAGCTGAGCTATACTGAGCACAGCTTGAGACACACCCTCAGATTGTGATTTGATGTCGGGGCCATCAAGGACCATGCCAACCAAAGACAGCAGTGTTCTGGGTACAGATTTATGTTGAGAGTCTTGCTCAAAGGAAGGAATCTGATGCAAATCTCAACGTACAAACTTGGCAGCTTTGCATAGAATGACAGCATCATCAATATTATCCCGAAAGGATGATGTGAGAGCATCATTGATGTCCTCCTTAAATGCAAGTAAAACATCTCTTCCATCTTTGCACTCAGTCATGTTTGGAAACTCTCTCAGTATTCTATTCTTTAAATGTGTGGAGTTAACCCTGTATTAGGGGTGGGACGATATGGGTACCTCACGATACGATATATATCACGATATTAGGCCCACGATAACAATATATATCACGGCAAGCTTAAAGACAGACTGCATTTCTTCATTTGCACAGACATTCTGAATGTAGGAAACCAGCTCTGCAAAGGCTATGCTATGACATATCATGTCATTGGTAACATGACTGTCTTTTTTGTGCAGTTTGGCAGCTTTGTTATAGTATCCTGCTAAGCAACGTGCATGGTATTTTGCCCCTAGTGCAACCATATCACCTGCACTCATTTTTGCTAGTATTCGCTCATCTTGCAAGTTCAAAGCACATTTTCTGACATGAACATCAATTTGGAATGTACTTGCCTCATGAAGTGATACAGCAGATGTCAGATCTTCACAAAAAAAGCACATAGGCCTATTCTCCGGTTCTTTATGTTGATCACTTGACCGAGTATACTTCTTCTTGACAGTGGGGTCTTCTTGTGGTGCTGGTCTCTTCTCTGCTTTTTTTCTCTGCTCTCTCTAGTTTTGTGTGTGAATTTCAGAAAGCAGGATTTATGCCACTTCGCTTGATGCAACTGAAGAGTGGGCGCTATACCAGGTCCTTCATCCAGTCTCTTTATATCTAAAGGGATTGGCAGTTGCTTCAGCTCATGAAATCTTGTGATGTCTCTAGTCAAAGACAAGTATCCAGCACCATTATTTGTTCTCCTTGAATCTGCAGGGCACTGCAGGCTGTCTGGTGTTACTTTCTGACATACAGTAGGATACAGTTTGTCCAATCAATGGGATGAATGTTCGTAAATTGGCCAGTGTCATTTTGAAGATCTTGATAGTTATCATCTGCCATCTCTGCATGAAAAGGGAAATGCACATGAATCTATGAGAGATAGAATTCCCCAGTCAACATGCATATTGAGTGGAATATAGTGAATGTACAGGTACAGGAACTTACATTTGAAAGACATATCATCTAGAAATGTGTACTGTATATTGTGAGGAGTGCTGACCCAAACCAACCACAGAGTCACTTGAAGAGCCCTATGGTGCCTAGGGATGGGAGTAGAAACCACAATTAGTTATATTCAGTCTTAAAACAACCCATTTAAGCATAAATGTTGGAGTGTGTTTTGCTTACCGCCCGAGCCTGTGTCCGTTCACCAAGGGAGTGAGTTTCATCTGAGGAGAGGTTCAGCCAACATTTGTAGGGCTGGGCTGATTAGACCAGGGCTGTCACCACTCTGGCAATCAGACCCCAGGTGTCATCATATCAAGTTTAGTGAGGATGAAATAGGCATATACTTTTCTTCCACTACTTGCCCCTTTTGTCTTTGGTGCTGAAACCTCTCCTCAGTAAAATGGCTGCCATGGCCACTAGGGGCGTTTTTGCGATGGCTCCATGTCTGAAAATGTTCGGGGTCCCAAACTGTACAAGTGTATCAAGTTTCATACTTTCATGGAAACATGAAAACAACGCTTATGGGGAGCATATCTTTGGCCACCATGTTGGCTATCAGGGCCGAGGTTTTTTCACCACGGTGTCGGTCACACTTTCGGGATCCTTCCATAAATGTGGTCATACGTGTTTGGGTTGGTCCGGCGTCATGTTCACTGCTTGTAGTCAGCGTCGGATGCACTTTTTGTAGATGTGTTCGCATCGATGTCGTAGAGGAATGGTAACTCATTTTTTAATCACAAATGTCACACTTGACACAATTGTTTTCTATTTTTTTGAAGTACGCCCAGACAGAGCTTGTTTTGGTACGTGACTGCGACATTGTTTCTACCGTGATAAACACACGTGAAGCTGCATGCGTTGTTGATTGCTTGGAGTGACGGTGAAGTGAAGGCTGGCCCACGGATGGTCCAAAATGGAGACCAAATGCATATCCATAGGCTAAAATTTAGTTACTGTGGGTAGCCTTTAGACAGCAGTATAGCGCCATAAAAAAAAAGAATAGGTTTGAAATTAAAAATGTAAAATAATAATAAAAAATAAAATAAAAATGTAAATGTTTTTTTCTTTTTTATATTCGACTTTGATCTCATTAACGACTAGTTGAATATTCGAATAGTTGGACTCATCCCTACTAGCCATAGGCTTTATCATAAAGAAAGGTTTTTAATCTAGTCTTAAATATACAGTGTCTGCTTCACGGACCGAAACTGGGAGAAGGTTCTACAGCTAAGGTACCCTCGTAGGGTCCTCGGGTCCTTTTAAACCGGTTTAACATTTTCAACATGAATTAAAAGTATGTAAAAAAAAATTGTTCTCTATGAAACTTCTTCTATTTGCCTTATTTACTGTACTAAACATGTGATATGAAAATGAACATTTTCATGAAAATGAAAATTTTCACCCAGGGCCTTCGGGTCAAAGTGACCCGAAGGCCCTGGGTGTGACTAAAATACGAATGCCTCCTGTTCTAACCTTAGATATTTTTGGAACCTTAAGCATTTTTGCATACTCTGAACGCACTGGTGTTTTAGCAGGTTGATAACGCTCGATGAGTTCTTTGAGATACAGTGGTGCCTGTCCATTGAGAGTTTTGTAGATGAGAAGGAGGATTTTAAATTCCATTTTGTATTAAACCGGGAGCCAGTGCAGAGAGGCCAGTGAAGGAGTGACATGATCTCTTCTTCTGGTTCCTGTAATTATACACACACCAGCATTCTGGACTAGCTGTAGACTGTTTAGAGACTTACTTGTGCAGCCTGATAATAACGAGTTGCAGTAGTCCAGCCTAGAAGTAACAAATGCGCAAACAAGTTTTTCTGCCTCATTTTGAGAAAGAATGTGCCATGTTGGAATATTACGCAGGTGAAAAAAGACAGTCCTTGACATTTGTTCTGTGTGGGATTACGTAACTCCCAGATTCTTTACAGTGGCCCTGGAGGCCAAGGTAATGTCATCTAGGGTAAAATTATCTTTGGCTAATTTTTCTCTAAGGTGCTTAGGGCCAAGTACAATAACTTGTGTCCGAGTTGAGGAGTAGGTGATTCCGGATCATCCAACTTTTAAGACATGCCTGAAGTGTAGCTAGTTGATCCCTTTCATCTGGCCTCATAAATAGCTATAATTGAGTATCATCCGAATAACAATGGAAATGTACAGAGTGTTTCCTAATGATTTTACCCATAGGAAGCATATAAGTAAATAGTAGTGTAAATAGCTAGGGGTTAAGTGTCATGCTTAGGGACACTTGGAAACAAAGATCGGGACTGGTCACATGACCCTGGAACCTGTTGTTTCCAAGGCGGCCTCTATCCATTTAGCTATGCATACAGTACGGTACTGTATTCAATGGGCTAAACATGCAATAACACCCGTATGGTTCTTTAAATATCAATTTATGTTGACAATATCCAATGTTGTGGTAGCTACAGTAATGATTAGAGTGGCTGAAATCATAATAATATCACCTGATGATAACGGTATAGTTTGCCGAAAATAACAGATCTACAAGCCAACAATGTGTTTCATCGCTACACATCGCAACACACCGTTTGCTTGTAGCTCTGTTATGCACCGTCATCCGTGACACATTGTTGGCTTGTAGCTCTGTTCTGCACCATCACACTACATAATATAAATTAGGCTTTAGTAGCTGCCCCAGATATGCTTCCACCTGTATGCAACTGCATTCAACACAGCGCTTTACATTGCAGAGCTACATATAGCATAATTACCCCAATAAATATGCAACTAAAAAACATTCACTAACCGTGCCCCACTTGATTGCAGTTTTACCCCTTTCATGCATACTGGTCACTACAGTGGACCGCTATTAAAATGCCATTTTCTATTATATGAATGGGTTTTGATGGCAGAGTTGCACATCAGCCACCACAGTGGAGGCTAGAGAATCACCCCATACACTGCCACCCACTGGCCAACCGTTGTATCTGCAACATATTTTTTGTCAACATCCAAGATAGCTGACAGAAATGTTGATATGCCCAACCACAATGGAAGGACTTTTTTGTTATCCTATTAGCCCAAATGTCTGACTGTACTACAATTAATAATAACTAGAAGGTACTGTTCCTGAAGAAACAGTGTGGGATCGCTAAGAATGTTGATGGTATTGAGTATTGATAGTGTTAGTAGAGTTAAAGGTTTGAAAGGTTTAAAGGTTTTAAAGGTTTTAAAGGTTCTAAAGTTTTGAAAGGTTCTAAAGGTTTGAAAGGTTTAAGAGGTTTGAAAGGTTTGAATGGTTTGAAAGGTTTAAGAGGTTCTAAAGGTTTGAAAGGTTCTAAAGGTTCTAAAGCTTTGAATGGTTCTAAAGGTTTGAAAGGTTTGAAAGGTTTAAGAGGTTCTAAAGGTTTGAAAGGTTTAAGAGGTTCTAAAGGTTTGAAAGGTTTGAAAGGTTTGAAAGGTTTGAAAGGTTCTAAAGGTTTGAAAGGTTTGAAAGGTTTGAAAGGTTTGAAAGGTTTAAGAGGTTCTAAAGGTTTAAGAGGTTCTAAAGGTTCTAAAGGGTATTTACTTTAAATTATTTTTAGTCACTTTATTTACTTTAAAGTATTTTTTACTAATTTTTACTATTTTTTTCAACTTAAGTATTTTTACTCATGTTGAGTACTTTTAAGTATTTTTACTCAGTATAAGTACTCTTAAGTATTTTTAATCAAGGTACTTACTTTAAAGTATTTTTAGTCACTTTATTTACTTTAAAGTAGCTTTTACTAATTTTTACAACTTTTAAGTATTTTTACTCTTTTTTTCAACTTTTAAGTATTTTTACTCTTTGAGTACTTTTAAGTATTTTTACTCAAGGTATTTACTTTAAAGTATTTTTAGTCACTTTATTTACTTTAAAGTAGCTTTTACTAATTTTTACAACTTTTAAGTATTTTTACTCTTTTTATCAACTTTTAAGTATTTTTACTATTTAAAAAGTGAAATATCTCTAAAAGTACAAATTATTTCAAAAAATTCTAATGGTAGCCAATATGTCCTAAGTAGGCTGAACGTTATAGAGTTGGAACGGAGTTTCTATCTAAAAGTATGAATTTCTCCATTGAAATGAATGGGAGTTTTTTAGAAGTAAAAAGTGAAATATCTCTAAAAGTACAAATTGTTTCAAAAATTCAAATGGTAGCCGACATGTCCTGAGTAGGCCGAACGTTGAAGAGTTGGAACGGAGTTTGTAGCTAAAAGTATGAAGGACTAGTTAGGGGCCAAAAAACGGTCCCAAAAACGTTGAAGATAACAGTAGTGTGATCGCTTTAGCGATCCCACAATTATTATTAAAGCTGCAAGCAGCGATGACCGGGCCCTCGCACCTCTGACAAATATGAAGTAAATATGAATATGAAGGACAAGCATTTTCAACCGAGTCAGTGAGGTGACTCATGACTCTGTACGACAAGCAAAGTGATGGCTAAAGATATGAAACTATTCTGCCCTCAGAATAGAGGGTGGGGTTTAGTAACTCCAATGTCCAATGACATCACCCTCAAGTCTGTATGGCAATCAGCTCAAAGTTACATAGGAAGTGAAAATAGCCGATCTACAGGGTCAAGTTTTCCTTTTATTTCTGTTTTGGTAGTGAAAAATGGAAGACACACTTCACCACAGTCACGCCATTTTACGAAAACTCATGCTTAGTAATAGTATTGAAGATTACTCTGTGTAAAACTGTTTTTAGCTGGGATCTCTCTACCCAGGACAGATACTCTGGTAAAGGAGCAGACACGTGGACTCCAGAATGTCTTTTGTTGTCTTTATATAAAGAGTTGCAGCAGTACATGGAATGGCAGATTGTGATGAATGATGAATGTTTAGCTAAGGACTGTATTTGAGTGGTGGTTCTGTAAAACAGAATAAGACAACAAATGTACAATTATCTCAACTGGAAATAATTACCAATAAATGCATTAGATGCATCACAAATAATGTACAGCATGTATGAGAGTTCACATTTAGTTATGATACAAACAAATAACAGGGTAATTAAATGCCTTCACAGTTAGTAGAATAGTCAACAGGCTAGCTTAAATTAGCATGTGAGCTAACTAACCCAACAGCACAGAAATGCACATATATAGCCTGAAAACCGCCATTTACTCTACAAAACATTCTCTGCACATACCAGCATCACTACACATAACAGCATTAATGTTATATAAGTTATCCATTACAGTAGTAACTTACTTTTCATGAACGCACTCATTAACAAAGGGACGCGAGACGCTACGGAACGTCTCGACGTGAGTTTACTGTAAACAATGAGGACCCCAACACTCGCAGGGCTACGTAAGGCCTGACTGGAGTGGAAAAACGTAGCTGGCCAAAAAGGTGCCTGAACAAAACGTATTATGGAACTCAAGATACAAAAAGGGAAGGGAATTTATAACAGCCGCCCCCTGAATAGCATGGCTATGAAGTAAAGACAAATAAATCCTCAGTCCCTCTTAACAGTATCGTCGTCTTGAACGACTGACAGTTGGACCAGACGGGCTACTGGTCGCAGGTAAGTCTTGTCCCCGACCTGGATCTCTGCCGAACGAATACATCCATCGGCACTGGCATTCAGCTTGACCACCCTTCCCACAGGCCAGTGAGCGCGTGGTAACTGAGGATCGACGATCATCACGACAGTGTCCTGGAGGAGATCATCAGTGTGCTGCCGCCACTTCTGGCGGACCTGGAGAGATGGTAGGTAGCTTCTAATGAACTGCACCCAGAAGTGATCCACCATCATTTGGCAATGACGCCACCGTCTCCTGGTGAGTGTGTCTGGAGCGTAAGTCACTTGTGGCAGGGAGGCATCCCGCCGCCCCATCAGCAACATGTTGGGTGTCACTGGGTCCGGATCAGCCACGTCTGATGAAACGTAACCTATAGGCTTGGAATTGAGGATACATTCCACCTCTATTAAGACTGTCAACAGGACCTCTTCTTGGAGAGGCTGATCACCGATAACCACCTGTAGTGCTTTCTTGACAGACTGTATCTCACGCTCCCACGCACCACCAAAGTGCGGAGCTGCTGGAGGGTTAAACTTGAACTTGATCTGGTGCTTGGCGAGTCTCTCCTGCAGCTGAGGCTCCATAGCAGCGAACGCCTCTTTCAGCTCTCTACCTGCGCCTCGGAAGTTGGTTCCTTGATCGGAAAGGATCTCGAAAGGAGTGCCTCTGCGGGCAATGAATCGCCTCAGGGCTAGTAGGAAGGCGTCAGCGTCGATGCTACTTAATAGATCTAGGTGGACGCATCGAGTAGTCAAACATTTAAATATGACTCCCCATCGCTTTTCGCTGCGCCGTCCAACCTTGATGACGTATGGCCCAAAGCAGTCTACACCCGTTGAGAAGAATGGAGGCTTGAGGAGCCGCAGGCGAGCAGGAGGTAGGTCTGCCATTATGGGGACCACCGGTTTCCCTCTCCACTTCCGACATTCAGCGCAAGTCCTCTGGTGGTGTTTTATGGCCTGTCTCCCACGGAGGACCCAGTACTGGCGTCTGATCTCGGCAAAGACTCTATCGGGCCCTGGGTGGAGTAGGCGTGCGTCCACATCTTTGATAATGAGTCTTGTCACTGCATGGGAAGGGTCGAGAATGATGGGGTGGATGTCAGTAGGACAGGGGCTCTCCATACGGCGGAAACGTCCACCGACGCGGATGAGCCCCATGGTAGGGTCCATCTCTGGTGAGAGCGCACTGAGTCTACTGCTGGGCAGCACTGGTTTGCCGGCCCGGAGACACTTAACCTCTTCAGGAAAGCAGTCTGCTTGGCTGGCCTTCAGCAGGTGGACTTCAACATCTCTGAGGTCGGACTGAGGTGAAGAAGGGTCAGACGCCGCCCCGTGGATACACTGCTGGGTCTCTTTGACCAGGTCTGTCCAGCTGCTGAACTGCACGACATCCGGGATTTGAGGACTTAGACCTGTCTGTGTGAGGCCGCAGAAGATACTTGGCTTCAGCTCTGTAACATTTTCTGGCTCTGTGGAATTGGGGAGCGATGGCCACTTGTCAGACGGATCACGGAGGAATGGTGGTCCTTGAAGCCACCTATTTGGTGCTGTCAGCTCACGCAGGGTCTTGCCGCGGGTGAGGTCATCAGCCGGATTGTTGCCTGTGTCCACATACCGCCAGGTGTGCTGGGAGGTCAGGTCCTGGATCTCGGAGACTCTGGTTCCAACAAAAACTTTGAACCGGCAGGACTCGGATGTCAGCCAGGTCAAGACGGTGGTTGAGTCTGTCCAGAGGAAGGTCTGGGTGATGCTTAGCGTGAGCTCTCGATGAAGTAGGGAAGACAGCTGGGCTCCCGTCAGTGCTGCACAGAGCTCTAACCGCGGCATCGACTGCTGGCGCTTGGGGGCTACCCTGGACCTTGCCATCACGAATGAGACATGGACAGTGTCATTACTGTTGGTGGTGAAGTAAGCTACTGCACCATATGCCTGTTCGGAGGCATCACAGAAGACGTGCAGGGTGTAATCTGTGGCTTCAGTGGCGACTTCCAGTGGTGCATAGGTTCGAGGTATGGAGATGTTTTTTAGCTCTGGGAGTTCTCTCTGCCAGCTGGTCCAGGCTTCCAGGATGTCAGGAGGGAGGTTTGGGTCATCCCAGCTCCTCTTCTTAGCCCATAGTTTCTGGACGAGGACCTTTGCCCGTGTAGTGTAGGGAATGATGACACCGAGGGGATCGTATTGGCTGGCAAGCACCTTGTATATGTGGCGCATGGTGGGGATCTCACTCTCTGTTGGCTTGGGCTTGTAACCAAGCTGATCAGTTGGGCAATGCCATCGCAGACCCAGAGCCGGCTCCTGGGGGTCAGTGTGCTTCTCGGCCAGCCACAGCTCTGCGCTCTCCGACCGGGCAGTGGAAGGCAGATGGGAGACAACGGAAGGGAGATTACTTGCCCACTGTCGGATCTCAAATCCTCCTGAGGCTAGGCACTGTCGCATCTTATCCACCAGTAGCTTGGCAGACTCTGGTGTTGACAGGCTCTGGAGACAGTTGTCCACGTAGAACGCCAGCTCTATGGATCGTAGGATGTCCTCGTTTCCCTCTGCATGGTCTTTGACATGTTTCTGTAGCGCAAATGTTGCGCAGCAGGGGCTGCTTGTGGTGCCGAATGGCAAAACCTGCCATTGGTAGATGTCAGGTTGCTCTTCTCTATGCATATTTCTCCAGACGAATCTCAGCAGTGGGCGGTCCTCCGGCAGGAGGCGAACCTGGTGGAACATCGCCCGGATATCTCCACTGATGGCAACAGCATACTGTCGGAATCGCAGGAGGACCCCGATGAGTGACGGTCCGAGAGTTGGACCAGGGAGGAGTTGCTCATTGAGGGAGAGACTGCGGTAGGTGAAAGAGCAATCAAACACCAGGCGATCCTTGCCATTGTGTTGGACAAGGTGATGGGGAATAAACCATGACTCGCTGGTCTTATTTATCTCTTCTGCCTCAAGCTTGGTTACGCATCCTCCATCGATGAGCTTTTGGATCTCTGCTTCGTAGATTTTAGCCTTCGCTGGGTCCTTTAGCAGTCGTCGTTCTGTGCTGCGGAGCAGGGGCATGACGGCGTCAGGGGGTGCTTTCAGCTGTGGCGCATCCTTAACGCGGAGCAGAGGTGTGGCATACCGGAGTGTATCACCAATCTTCACCCTCTCGGTGCATGCTTCCAGGATGCTCACAGCTTCTTGGTCTTGATGGGAACGTACTACTAGCTTCTCACTTCGAAATGGGAGCACGTCGAGCTGCCACAGTCGTTCAACATGTTGGTAGAGGTCGTCTGGTGCTGGCTTGAGAGATGTGAAGTAGCAGGAAGTAGCATGAGGTGAGGGACCATCTGGACCCTGGAGCGCCCAACCAAGCGCTGTATGGACAGCTAAGGGTCCACCTCTGGTGCCGAACCTGACGGGTTCCTTGGCTGTGATCAGGTGAGAGCAATCTGCACCAATTAGCAGTAGCGGTTGCACGTTGGTGAAGTCCTGCATCTGGAGGCCCTTCAAGTGACGATAGCGCTTCTGAAGTGCAGTCACAGGGTAGGATTGTTCCGACAGGGCCAGCCGACCGGCTGTGAAGGCGCCTTTAACCAGGTACTGTTCCGAAGGTCGCATTGGGGAGGCTACATGGAAGTCGACTGAGGCACCAGTGAGGCGAGCCACATCTTGCCGGATGGTACGCAGAGAGAGGGTCTCGGCTTCGCCCTTGAGTCCTAAGTGTCGTGTGGCAGCTGGCAGCATTATCGTTCGTTCAGCGCCGTCATCTAGGATCGCGTAGGTGTGCAGAGACTTGCTCCCATGGCTTATGATGATTGGCACCACCTTGAGGTACACCTTCCCTCCTTGCTTGGAGTTGGCGAGCGAGGCGCGATCCTTTGGTGTGATGAGGTAAACACCGGGGCCTGGCTATGGCATGGAGAACTCTGAGGTGAACCTGCTGGCATTCACTGCATGCTTTCTTCAGGGTACAGGCGTCTTGTTTGTGGCTGGTGCGACCACGCTTACGACAACGCTTGCCGTCGGCTATCCATTTCTCGATCTCTTCTGGTGAGCACTGGACGATGTTTCTGCACTCAGAGAGGTAGTGCTCAGTGCTCTTACAGAAGAGGCACATCCTTTTGTACCTCAGTTGCTTGGCCTCTGACCGGAATGTCTCTGAAGGCTGAACGCTATCTGGTTCAAGCTCGTCAGTGCCATGGTAAACTGAAACAGGTCGGTTGTGAGGCCTGGGGGCATGAACTTGCTGGTCTCTCTTGGGAGGCTGTGGTCCGTCGCTCCGGTAGCGCTGTGCCATTTTCGCAGACAGACGTTGAGCTTCTGCCTTTACCTTGAGCCATTCTGAGAGGTCGCGGAGGTTGTATGGGTTTAGGCTGTTTGTATTAAGGCGACCGTGTGCCTGTAGATGCTCCACAAAGCCATCCCGTGATTGTTTAGGGAGCTTACTCAGTAGCCGATCAACATGGCCGGTCGACATGACTTCCATCCCGTTGGGCCCTTCCAATGACGTCAGCATTCCCACCAGTAGGTCGACACTGAGAGCAAAGCTCTGGAAGGCTTTGCCGTCTCCGGCTTTGAGGTCAGGAGAGTTCAGGATTGCTGCAATCTCGCTTTGTGCAAGTTGGTGTGGCTGCCCGTATTGCCGCTGTAGGGCCTGCATGGCGGCAGTGTAGGGCTGTGCATAGTGCCTGCAGGATTGGGCTATTAGCCTGGCTTCATCCAGGACCAGGTGCTCTATGAGTACACGATACTTGTAGTGTTCAGATAGTTCAGTGTGGGGACTGAGTAGGTGGTCTAGCGCTATTTTCAGGTCAGTGAATTCTCTCTCACTGTCATGCACCAGTTTGGGCAGTTGAGGTACAGGAACTGGTTGTCTGGGAGGCTGGAAGGCGTATGGTGTCTGAGGTGGTGTATACAGTTGTTGAGGCGGTGATGTATACAGGGGTTGAGGAGCATACTGGACCTGTGGCGTTGGTACAGGTTGATATGATGCTGGGCCAGGTGTTGGAGCATGATGGAGCTGATAGGCTGGCTGACTGGCGTATTGGACTGGCAGGACTGTTACAGGCTGGGTCGGTGCTGGTCCGTATAATGAAGACAGCTGTTGGTGGTAGGCTTGCTGATTTGCTAGAGCTGGCTGGGGATGAAGGACTGGTTGAGAAATTGGAGCTGGCTGGGGGTGAAAGACAGGAGCATGATAAGGCTGATGGACTGGAGCAGGATGGGGCTGATAGCCATGTTGGACTGGCTGGGCAGGTGCAGGTTGGGACGGTCCTGAGCCATATGCTGAAGACACCTGCTGATAGGCTGGCTGAGCTAGCAGGGTCGATGCAGGTTGGGACTGTACTGGGCCATATGCTGAAGACACCTGCTGATAGGCTGGCTGAGATAGCAGGGTCGCTGCAGGTTGGGACGGTACTGAGCCATATGCCGGAGACATCCACTGATAGATCGCCTGGGTTACTGGAGCAGGCTGGTGCTGAATCTGCTGATACACCGGTTGAGGTTGGTGGCTCTGTTGGTACTCATACCTTTGATATGCTGGCTGTACAGATGTGACTGCCGGAGACTGCTGCTCTGATTGCAGGACCGCGGTAGGCAGGTATGACGAAGGTGCTGCTACCCAGGTAGATGGTTGGTGCTGTACAGGCATAGCTGCTGGATGCTGGCTTGCTGTCTGAAGGGCACGTCCAGCAGGTGACTGTGGCATGACTGGGGTGAGCTGATGCTGCTGTAGCGTCGCTGCTGAGTGCAGACCTACTGGCAGGAGGGCAGGAGCAGCGGGTGACTGGTGTGCGGGTTGCAGCGACGTTGCTGTCTGGTATATCAATTGTGCAGGCAGAGCTGGTGCGTAGTGATTTGCTGAGGGTGCAAATGTCGTTGTCGGCAGTATGGACAGATCCATTACATGGCTCTGTTGACTTTGGCTTGACATCGAGGCTGTCATTGCTTGGGGGTTCAAACAAGGTTGGTGGTTTGACCAGGCACCTGGACTGATATGTGAGGATTGCTGTGACATGGGAGAACCAGACCTGTTTGCACTAAAGCTGTGTTCGGTTAGGCAGCTCTGTTCTGAGGGGGCTGGTGATTGGAGTCCCTCATGGCTGGGTATGTGAATAACATATGATTCCATGTCCCCTTCACCTGTCCTATTGACTGCTCCTAGTGCAGATGGACGGGTAGATGGCCCGGGCGCGGTGTGTAGCTGGTCACTTATGGCTGCAAACTCGGTCTGCAGGCTGAGTGACCGCAGCTGCTGTACGCTGGCCTTCATGCTGTCGTCTTTAGAAGAGGCAGTATTAGGCATGAGGGACTGTGGCAAGCTAACCTTGTAGCTTTGCAGGTGTGCTGGAAACTGTCGCAGTCTTCCCTGTAGTTGTGCTGCGTCTCCTGCTGCTGCTGCTGTTGTTCTCTGGGAGTCCATGGCACCGTCGTGGATAAAGATGATCCGGGTTCGAAGGACCAATATTGAAGATTACTCTGTGTAAAACTGTTTTTAGCTGGGATCTCTCTACCCAGGACAGATACTCTGGTAAAGGAGCAGACACGTGGACTCCAGAATGTCTTTTGTTGTCTTTATATAAAGAGTTGCAGCAGTACATGGAATGGCAGATTGTGATGAATGATGAATGTTTAGCTAAGGACTGTATTTGAGTGGTGGTTCTGTAAAACAGAATAAGACCACAAATGTACAATTATCTCAACTGGAAATAATTACCAATAAATGCATTAGATGCATCACAAATAATGTACAGCATGTATGAGAGTTCACATTTAGTTATGATACAAACAAATAACAGGGTAATTAAATGCCTTCACAGTTAGTAGAATAGTCAACAGGCTAGCTTAAATTAGCATGTGAGCTAACTAACCCAACAGCACAGAAATGCACATATATAGCCTGAAAACCGCCATTTACTCTACAAAACATTCTCTGCACATACCAGCATCACTACACATAACAGCATTAATGTTATATAAGTTATCCATTACAGTAGTAACTTACTTTTCATGAACGCACTCATTAACAAAGGGACGCGAGACGCTACGGAACGTCTCGACGTGAGTTTACTGTAAACAATGAGGACCCCAACACTCGCAGGGCTACGTAAGGCCTGACTGGAGTGGAAAAACGTAGCTGGCCAAAAAGGTGCCTGAACAAAACGTATTATGGAACTCAAGATACAAAAAGGGAAGGGAATTTATAACAAATAGTCTCACCTGGCCTAAGTCAAACTAATTAGTCTCAGAGTGCCTAACTATGGGTCCAGTTAATCCAATTAGTTTGTCTCAGGCCAGGTCAGACTACTTCAGTCAGCCATCCCTCATCCCTCAAAAACAAAAACAATCCCGTGGAGCTGTATTATTTCGATGTATTTATTGTCTTTACAAAAATAACAGAAGGCATTGTGAGTGACTCTCCAAACACTCTTTCAAATGCATTTCAGTAATACAGTCTCTTCCGTTTTACTGACCTTTCCTTTACTATATCGGTTCACCAAGCCTATCTTGTATGAAGATTCTGAAACACAGTGCAGTGTCCAAGGCTCCTCCTGATATCAGGTTTTCCCCTGGAAACCACTGGCCCCAGCTTACAGACAAACAAATGCAAGTGATACGGTGATGCTGCATGCACAAGATAAATCAAGTGCATCTGTATGCAATGTGATGAGGCTTTGGGTCCTGGGTGCTTTGACAATTTTGACTCAGGCCAGGTGTGACTACCTCAATCACCCATCGCACAGTTTGGTTTTCACAGAAGCATTGTATTTTTGTTTACACTTGACAGTAGAATTCTACTGAGAATAGAAGTACTATATATTTTTCTAGGTTTTCAGTAGACAATAGAAGCACTATTATGTATGTGTTTTTGTGTTTGTTGAGCTGATGAGTGAAGAGCGAGTCAATACATAAGAATGTAATGTAAAAAGGGTGAAAATGTTATTTTTACAGTATTACAAATATATCATTTTAATTACTAATCATTAGATTAGTTTCATTTTATTATTTTTTTATTTATATTTTCATGCAAGGGTTGAAAGGAAGTGTATGATGAAATGAAGAAAATGTGCACTTGATCCTATATTAAAATTGGGTACTGGGAGGGTGGCAGACGTCACTCTGACTCACACATAACCATAAACAAGCCCGGTATGCCCATATATAGGCATGGTTCAAATGAAGATGTCATCTGTTTACCTCTTGTAGGATGCATTGCTGGGATTCTTGCTGGGGTTTAAAATTATGTCAACAGTGAAACACATTTGGAACCTGTACTGACTCTGGACACTTGTAGAAAATAATTGTTCTCAAACAAAACAAAAAAAATACTGTACTAGGTGAGTTAAGTGATGTAGTGCTCTGCTCATGTAGATTGAGATGTATTTATTTTTCTGTTGACTCACGCTGTTGCAAGAACATAACTTTATGCAAACAAATGTGTTTTTCTCTCTGCAAGTCGATGGCAACAGAGTGGCAGTTGAACAACTTGACTAAGTTCAAACATTCAATGCTTTACCCTCATTTTATCTTCTGCCTAGACTTCCTGCTCCTCCCTGTGTGTAAAGAGGAGGTTTCCCTTGAACCAGAGCCTTCACGATTAAAAGAGGAGCTACTTCAAAGACCAGAGGAGGCTGATAGGTCAACATTGACATTACTAGCAGGGAAAAGTGAGGATGATGAAAACGGAGAGACTCTAGCCAGCACCTCAGCTGAACACATGAAAACACAAGCTCATTTAGAGGACTGTGGTACCTCACAACCAACTAGTGATGACCAGCTCCTCTCTTCACACTGTTCTGAATCTGACATTGATGGCAGTGATGAGGATTGGGAAGAGACCAGGGAAGCTCAGTCAGCTTTAAACACACTGAAATCACACAAGAGACAAAATGTGGAAGGACACAGCCAGGACCTGAAAGCATCACAACAACAAACTAACTCCATGAGCAGTCACCCAGGGAAGAAATGCTTTACTTGTACGGTTTGTGGCAAAGGCTGTGGTACGATGAGTAAACTAAAAAAACACATGATGAGACATACAGGGGAAATGCCCTTAACTTGTGAAATTTGTGGCAAAGGCTTCTGTCAAAACTCTGATCTAATCAGACACATGATGTCACATACAGGGGAAAAACCTTTTACTTGCAGCATTTGTGACAAAGGCTTTAGTCAAAAGTTTGATTTAAAAAAACACATGCGGACACATACAGGGGAAAAGCCCAGTACTTGTACAGTCTGCGGTAAAGGCTGTATTCATTTAAAAAGACACATGATGACACATACAGGGAAAAAGCCCGTAATTTGTGAAATTTGTGGCAAAGGCTTCTGTCAAAACTCTGATCTAAACAGACACAGCCATACTCATACAGGGGAGAAACCTTTTACTTGCAGCGTTTGTGGCGAAGGCTTTAGGCAAACGTTTAATTTAAAAATACACATGATGACACATACAGGGGAAAAGCCCTTCACTTGTGAAATTTGTGGCAAAGGCTTTAGTCAAACTTCTGTTTTAAAATTACACATGTTGACACATACAGGGGAAAAAACTTTTTCTTGCACCGTTTGTGACAAAGGCTTTTGTCTAACGTCACGTTTAAAAACGCACATAATGACACATACAGGTGGAAAAAAGGCTATTCTAAACACACAGCAGGACTCATACAGGAGAAAACAAAAGCTTGTGACAAAAGCTTTAATCGAAGGTGTAAACTACGAAAACACGTGATGACTCATAAAAGGGGAAATACTTAACTTATAGACTTTGTGGCAAAGGCTTTTGTACAAAGGGTGATCTAGAAGGGCACACGAGGACTCATACAGGGGAAAAGTCCTTTACTTGTACAGTTTGAGGCAAAGGCTTTAGTCAAAAGGGCAATCTAAAAAGACACGTGATGACTCATACAGGGGTCAAATGCTTTCGTTAAAATGTCTATCCTAAGATAGAAGGATTTCAACTGGTCAGTGACAAAATAATTTCCCATCTGTGTTGGCACATTTGTTTAGTTGTCACACAGACCGAAGTATGATAATTCTAATCCAGAATGGCAATGACAATTAATGTATACCAAAGCGGATGAATCACTCAACGCGCCAGTCTCAATGGAGCCCTTGTGGTAGTACAGGAAGGCATGGAAGTCGAGCTCGCACTACATTTATACCCTCTCCAATCACATACTGTAGGCCCATGAGCATAGTGGTTCGCCTACATGGTTTATTTAAAGTTATACTGTGTAGCACTCACAATGGATAAAAAATTTAATGAAATGGCACCGTTGTATTATTATCAAGAAGTATAAGATGGCACCGGGAACTAGTGGCAAGCAAAATGACACTATGGGAGCCAGCCCAGGGCAAAGCCAAGAAAGGCAAGAAGCGCACCACCTACGTAGAGACGCTGTAGCGCGACAGCTTAGCTAACGACACTCTAGCGCTCAAGACCTTGATGCTACATAGAGTGTGGAGGGCAGCCATTCAAGAGTTGGTGTAGGCTAGACCGCACTCTCGCATCGCAACAGTAATGAGGGCCACCATGGAAACAAGTCCCCATGACCTTTTTTTGTGTTATCCATTTAGCCCAAGCGTTTTATTGCACTTCCGTGCTGTTTACATTTTTTGTCTAATAAAGTATTCAATCAATAAAAAATGTATGTTCATTTACATCACTAAACATAGAAGGAACATTTTATTTTTGTAACCTGTGTCTTTTTAACTTGTGTCTTTTTGATGACCCCTCAGGTAGCTCCGTTGTCATTACAGCATTTGTCTGTATGGAAGTACCGCTCATAAAGGAATTTGTCATCAAAAGATTCAACTTTTTCCTAGATTTCATAGATAACTTCATAGACTTGACGGTATTGTCTTCAATATGTTAGATGCATGTTCATGTGCATTTTCAGACATTTAATCCCCCTGTGTAATAACTCTGAGGACTGCCTATAGGGCAAGGGTTCCCAACCTTTTCAGGCCGTGACCCCCGAAAATAATATTTAAATCGGGGACCCCCCACCCTAACAAGCACTTGGAATTGTAGGCATTACATTTAGTTTGACTCGGTTTCACAGATAAATATTGTGAAAATCTGCAAGTTCACAACGCCTCGCACTGCGAGGCATTGTGATCTTGTAGTTCGGCTATTTCCATGTGTACCTCTTTCTTACATAGTATTTAACAATGAGGCCAATTTGATATTAAAAAGGTCTTAAAAGTCATCAAATTGTAACTTTAGAAATGTGCAGATACCCTGTATACATATATACTGTATGTTGGTTTGTTTACTGTTGAGTGAGAAAACAATGTTGCACATTAAGCTATAATCATCTCGGGGACCATCAAAATAATTTGGGGACCCCCAGTTTGGGCACCACTGCACTAGGGATCACGGACCCCCTGTTGAAGACCCCTGATATACAGGATAGCTCTCATGTCTATGCGTTCCTAAACAAAGTAAAGTGGAAACAAAAGACATTGGACATGAATTTATGTTAGTAACCTGGAAGGGAAACACAAACCTAATCTTAACAAAATACTGAACTGCAATACAAATGAACCAGAATTCTTCACGTCTTTGAAAACATTGCATGGCAATGGATGCAATTTGAAAAACATCAAGAGGGGGTCCGGGATCCCTTGGGGGTCCTCAGAATTACTACAGGGGTGGCCACCACATCATTGTGTGATAGGAATTGTTTTTTGTTATTTAACCATTTGAACCCAGCATCCCTATTCTGGGGGGCACAAATAGCCGATCTACAAGCTCACGTGTTTCAAGAGCAGACCAAGTACAAAGTATTGAGGGGCTAAGTGGTTAAATGTCTTTAAGTACACATTAACATGAATCCAGCATATTAATAGAAGAGACAAACAAACATCTCTCTCTCAGCTAAGGGTTCCTTGGCCAATATACTAGACCCATCGTCGCTGTCTATATTCTAACTTTGTGTTTTATGGTAAGTTAATGCCCTACTTGATCATACTACAGCAACCGTCACACAAAAGCATCCAAAGTAGCAGCAGATCCAGATCTGCTGCAGATCTTGCTGTAACAGAAGAAGATCATCACTGCCAGCAACAATCTGGTGCTGTTCTACGCTGCTATTTTGCAGGGATTAATATTCATCGAGTCCCACAATGTGCAGCTTCAACGGAGAGCGAATCCAAACGGAGATTTACCGCAAGACGCGGCGACGTTACTTTTTAAAGTGGTCGGCGCGAGTAAATCGGTACAAACACGGAGAAGGACACCAAACCAGCTGGACGGCCTTACAGTAAGAAAGATTATTTGGTTGAGTTTATTGATGTCGGGAAATGTACATCCTAATCCCGGCCCACCGACCGTGAAGAGCACGGAGACTCGCTATGATCACAACTTCAACGGCCTAAGCAACTTCACAGCTGATTTCCAACGCGACGGAAGCGCCCGACAGGGTCCGGTCCACAACATGCAGACAAATAACTTTGTTTGGCAACGGCCCACCTCACCTGATAAGAATGAACCCCAGCAAAGAGCTGGAGAAACAAGGATGGATTATTTGTCCCGGTTGACATCCATGCTGGCTCCAAGTCCTGCATTCTCAAGCAGACGACCACCGCCTGAGGGAATGTGGCCGATGACGAGACAAGGGCTTCCCCAACAGCAGCGTCACCAAGAGGAGTTCCTCATGCGCCACACGGGCCCAAGACAACAACAGGGTATCTCCCAGAGAAAAGCACAAGAAAACTGTGTTTTTTCCCCATCTTTCTACCATCTCCTGGCACCACCGCTTGGCGTCGACGCGGGACAATAGCTTCACCCCTCCCCCGCCCCCCCTCCCCCACCACCACCACCACCACCACCAGTCGACACCAGGACAACCGCATAGTATCCCACCGAGAGGAATGCTGGGAAACGGAGTTCCTTTCCCTGTTCTCCAAGCGGTCACTGGACAACTACATGGTTTTCCCCTGTGGGATCGGCGTGGAAACAGAGAGCCAAACAGTCCTTTGCCTGGGGGAATTTGGCCGAGGTCGACACAAGGGTTTCCCCACACCACCCCTCCCCCACATCCACCACCCCCACCCCCCCTCCCCCACGGCAGATCTAAGGAAGGATATGCGGCCTCAAATCACCTCCACCCCCCCCCCCCCCCCGCGGACATCACAAAGTCCCCCCCTCCCCAACCCACACCTCCAACCCCCCCACTGACCCCCCAGAGACTGTAAGGGACAATGGTTACTACTCAACTGAAGACTTGGATGCCCTTTTTTCTACTAGAGGTACCCACATTGTTCACTTGAATGTTAACAGTCTTAAAAACCCTGAAAAAAATTCTGAGCTGAGATCCATGTTTGGAAGTGGCAAGGTAGACATTATTTCATTCTCAGAAACTAAGTTGGATAATTCCATCAAAGACTTTGAGATTGAAATAAAGGGCTACAATGTCATCAGAAAAGACAGAAATGATCTCAGATATGGATAACAACCCCACTGAATCGGTCTGGGTCAAAATTTTATACCCACATGCAAAACCACTGATAATTGGCGCCATCTACAGACCCCCAGATCAAAATGCTTTTTATGACTTGATTGAGGATCATGTGGCAGGTTTAGGAAACTCTGAGACGGTACTAATTGGTGACTTTAACACCTGTGTTCTGAAGAAAGACTCAGCTATCTTTAAGTCCCTCAGAAAGTTCTGTGACCTGCACAGCTTTACCCAGCTGATAAAGCATTTTACAAGGGTAGGCATTGCTTCTCAATCAATCATAGACCTAGTGTTGACAACGGACCAATCCAGAATTTCCAAGAGTGGAGTGATTGAGTGTAGCTTAAGTGATCACAATATCATTTTCTGCACTCGGAAGATTCACGGACCTGCGCTTATTGTCACAGGACAATCAGCTGCAGGTCTATGAAACACTACTCAAGTGATCTTCTAACAACAGCTCTTGGAAAAATGGACTGGTCCCATGTCCTAAATTGCACCTCTGTGGAGGAGTCCTGGTCCTGTTTCAAAAAAGCTTTTTTGTGTGTACTTGATAACATCGCACCCACGAAGGTGGTGAGGGTCAAAGCTAGCACAGAACCTTGGATGAAGGGTGACATTTTGAATGCCATCAAACTCAGGAACAAAAGCTACTCCGAATTCAGGAAAAACAAAAGTGAGCAGCTACTTGAAAAGTGCAGAAATCTACGAAATGTAGTTACTAAATTGATCAGAAATGCCAAAAAGAATTTCTTAAATGAGAACATAGAGGCAAACAAAAGCCACCCACAAAAACTGTGGGAGGCACTAAAACAATTAGGCTGCAACGGAAAAATTCAGACTAAATCTACAAACATTTGCATTATTTCAAGTGGCTCGCTCACTACCGACAAGCAATTGGTAGCGGACTGTTTTAACAGTTTCTTCACCACAGTTGCAACCCAGTTGGTAAGCAAACTCCCTCAGCATTCAGGTCTGTATGGCCCCGATCACATTCAAGCTCACTATGAGAAACTAGGGGCTAAAAAATATTCCTTCTTTTTCAAACCTGTATTGACTGATGATGTGCAAAACAAACTCCTCGCCCTACAGCCTAACAAGGCCACCGGCCTTGACAACATCCCCACCAGATTCCTCAGAGACGCAGCGGTCTCCATTGCTCCCATAGTAGCCCACATTACAGACTTATCCATCAGTCAGTGTCACGTCCCACAAGAATTCAAGTTGGCAAGAGTAATCCCTCTATTTAAAAAAGGAAGCAAACTAGATCCTGGCAACTATAGGCCTGTTTCCATCCTTTGTTCCATCTCAAAGGTTATAGAGCGATCAATCCAAGAACAAATCAACAGCTACCTCAGCGAGCGTAAACTGTTGTTTGAATTCCAATCAGGCTTCAGAACATCCCACTCCACTGACACATGCCTACTATATTTGACCGACTACATCAAACGTGAGGTAGACTCGGGCAAATACTGTGGCATGGTCATGCTGGACCTCCAAAAGGCGTTTGACACTGTAAACCACGCAATTCTACTTGATAAGCTGAGGGCGATTGGTTTTGATTGCAAATCACTAAATTGGATGAGATCTTACTTGGAGGGTAGAGAACAAGTGGTTGACATCAACGGAACCATGTCCTCATCCCTCCCGGTGAGCTGCGGGGTTCCTCAAGGCAGCATTCTAGGGCCGTTACTGTTCCTTCTATACATTAACGACATGAATGCTGCCTGTAACTGCAAACTGTTCCTGTTCGCTGATGACTCGGCACTCCTGATATCGGGTGAGGATGTCGTGTATCAGTATTCAAGACTGATGAATATGAAGTTAATATGCTATTAATACACTATGAACACAAATTGTCAACAAAGTTCCCTGTCAGAGTGTGGGGGAGTACAGCTGTCTGCAACAGAGGTAATTGGGTTAAAACTCTGGGATCCTGTCTATTGTCTTAAGGTGTGAACCTGAAACACCACACCCAGCCGAGTTCTTTGTTCCCAAAAAGGCATTGTAATTATGCGATCTAATCACGCATGTTGCCATCTCTCTCTCTCTCTCTCTACAGCCAACTGCTAAAGAAATAGACTTAAACTGAATTATTGTAAATTATAACTAGCTCACAGTAAAAGCTTATTCTATAGTAAGTACACAAGTGTGAACAAATGTGGTTGGGGAGAAGCCAGTTAGTTGCATGTAGACTTTTCTTCTTGAATCTAAGGAAAACGCCAAGTCCCCTTTTAAATCATCTCTTTCTGTCTAAATCATTCATACAAAGTTGAATACAAATATGTGTGGTCTTATTTTGAAGGTAATAAGGTGTTAAACAAAGATTGCATAATATGAGCTTGTGTAAAGGTACAGTTTTATAGATAAGGGTTAAAGTAAATTGTCACATGTTTAAACCAAGTGAGATGCTAATTCCTTGTGTCGATTGAGAAGGCCTGCCCAAGAAGGTCTATTGTTCTATAAAATCTGTGTTGTGATTGGTCAGAAGGAGGAATATCTGGTTGCTTATAACATGGTGCTATTGGGAAAAACAGGACTCTCTGTGTTTTTGGGCTACACACAGATGTCGCGTCCAACAGGATAAAATGGATCTATGGACTATGCACTGTACGTCGAATTGACTTGTATGTATGGGATGCTGAGAACTCTGACAATAAAATGGAATTGTTGGAAATGACTACCTCGGACTTTAAAGGATTGTGATTTATTACCGCCCAGAGAAACATGTCTGCTTCCGTCTTCCAAAATGGGCTCAGTTTACCACACAATTATTGGCGTGACAGCTAGGCCCCTTGCTGCTGGAACACGGGACATTTCTACAAAGTTTTCGTTGAAGGTATGTGTGAATTGTACCTTTAATGTTAAAACTTTGTCCGTGTTTATGGCGGTTGGAGAAAGAAAAAAAAGACCTTATATGGGCCATTTTGGATCCGGCGGAAATGGATGATGCCTCTGAGTGGTTTTAAGTTGCGTGCTTGAAGGCCGCTTGGTGCCTGTGGAGTGTATGTTTTCATGCACGCATTGGTGAGACACTAACACGGGAAGCGTAGAATTGTGTGTTTCACCGTTTCCGTGTACCACAAAAAAATGTTCGATCTCTTCACGGGGGTTCAAGCCGTGTCTGGGTTAAACTGCATTTCGGATAGTATAAATGGACTTTTGATTTGTCGTGGTACATTAAAGCGTCTAATTTCTTTCTAGGGGTTCAAGCTAGACATTAATTACACGTAGGATCTGATCAGAAAGTGTAAAAAACACATCTGGTTTAAGAGGGCTCTTGTGATAAAATAGAGCCTTGTAAATCTAGACTCTCACTACTGGTATTTAATCTTGCTAGTTATAATATACGTGAGCGCACCGGATATTTCCACATGGTTATGAAAGGAAGTGAAGGTAAAGAGCTGGATAGGGTGTTCTGAGTTGTTTTATATTTTAAGCTTGTTTTATCGGGGAATAACTTCCAGTATTGCCGTTATCGTCAGACGAGCGTCATGTGATCCATGGCTACGCAGTGATTTAAGCCGACACGTTTCTAAATACCGATATTTTAGGCTTAATTTGTGAAACAGTTTGCAACATTGTATCCCAGCGTTTAAGGTTGACAGAGGCCTGTGGAAAATATTCGGTTCGGTAAGAATGTCTATAAGTATGTAATGTAAGGGCAGCCCACTGATGGCACTTAAAGTTGGTTCCTGGTACTCATTGTGCGTGTTTGCATATGTTGTTTCCAAGCGTCGCGGTGGCTTTTTGCTTGTAGCGTTTGTGACCTGTTTGTTAATGGGTCTCGGGTAGGGCTACGGCTCTCTCTCTCTCTCTTTTTCTCTCTCTCTTTCTCACTCTCTCTCTCTTTTTCTCTCTCTCTTTCTCTATCTATTGTGTTGCTTTTTAGCGTCGGATGGTTTTGTATTGTTTGTATGCTGCAAAGTGACTGTGGACTTGAGCTGCTAGTGCACACAGTAGCTTGGGTTCGTTTCCAATTTTTCTTCGTGAATGAATGAGTTTTTCTCAAAACATTGTTAATAGGTATAATGTTTTGAAGAGGGGAGTGGAGTATGATAAGCTTTTAAAACTTTTGTTTGGACTTAGGGTTCAGCTTGTATTATTGTAAGAGATGGACAGAACTATATGGTTGAAATTTATCTTGGCCTATTGTGTCGAGTGGAAATTTGTGTAAATATGAAGCTGGATTTGATTTTTGGAAACCTACGAAGGCGAATGGAACGGTTATGTTTTGGTTAAGAGCCAGTTTAGAATGTGGCTGTTTATAGGATTAAAGAAGCGTCTTGCTTCTTGACTTGGTGAACAGGTGAGGAAAGGAGTTTAAATTTAGAGCAGCGTAGGCCTACTGTTTCGTGTTGTTGTTTATTCTAGAGGGGGAAGGTATTTTTTTTGCATAGCTCATTCTTTGTTCTTCTGTATGAGAGCTTTCACTCGGGCCAGACGCGCAATTTGTAGTTTTTGGGCCGGGAATGTATAGTTTTTCTACGCGTCTTGACTTCCGCGTTTCTACGTCATATCCGGAGAGACGCAGTTTGGAGTTTTAACTTTTAAAAACTTAAAAGCTACTTTCTTATGTATATTACATTCGTAATATCTCCTTATCTCAACGCTTGTACGAGATTCCTTTTGTTTTGATGGAATAAGATCTTTGAAGGGAGTAAAGTATTAATTTTTTATTTTTACATTTAGAATAATTGTACGTTATACCCTGTAGTTGTACAAGGACACACGTTCTCTCGTGTGTGGGAAAGGCTTCTTTTAACTGTGTTTAAGCACAAGATGGCGTTTAGTTTTTCACACTGTTTTGTTTATGAAGCTTTTCTAGCTTTCTTTCTTTAATAGGAACACTTGTCTTTTTAAGAAACTACGGATCAGGTTTCTGTTGTTTTGAAGGTTCTCTGTAATGGTGTTATTTGTCTGTTTTGACACGTGAGTGTGGAGCAGTGCCTTAATTTTCGTTGAGATGTTTTACTGTTGTTTTTCTTTAAATAGTCGTTAAGCGGTCGGGTGGGAACGTGGTGTTTGTTTCATGTGAACTATATGGTAGGAGTGCTTATTGAATGATTGTTTCTCGGTTCTTGAAGGTGGAGTGAGGTTGGGATGATGGGTGTATTGTTTATTGTGAGGAATGAATTGAATTGGCGAAAGTAGCTGTTGATGTTCAAATTAGGGTAGTTAAGGTGTTGTGTCTAAGTATGTTTAATGGTTTGTTATTGGCCTGTTCTGCGTGCTTTATCCACGCCCGTATTCCTTAATGGTCTGGTCATTAACCTGTGTGCTATGGAGAACATTGTCTTTATGTTAAAATATGGTCTTTTTAGTGCACACACAGTAACCTTGGGGTACGCGACCCCAGGGTCCCTCATTCTGGCTGGTTCCAGAGGAAAGGATTCTGTTGTGTGTCTTTGGAGTCACCATGGCATTCTGTAGTAATATGTTTAAACTTAGTCATGGTTACTTTGTAGGTTGGGCTAAGGTGTTTTACATCTGTGTGGTTCAATTCACAGATGTATTGCATTTTGGCTCACTGGGCTGTGGGAAGAAGTGATTATGCGTCGAATTTAAAACGAATTGTTTGATTGTAACTAAATAGTAAATGCAAGTGAAATTTGATAAAAACGAGTGCCTGCTTAAGTACCCAAAATGAGATATTTTCCCCATAGTATCTTTATGGTGTACGAAAGTGGTACTATAAGTGGCTTTAAAACCCTACTAGAGGTATAAATTAAAATTGTTTATTATGCGTGATTATTTGATGGGGCACAACCATTCGAGACTATTCCTGTCCCTTTAAACTGATGGACATTGCCTACTGGTAGATGTGAGGAATTATCACACCATTTAGTAACCTATTTAGATCGATATGTTAAAGGAAAGTAGATATTCTTAATTAGATTAAACCTGAATTTGAATGACAATTTATGAACAGTTAACCAGTCTATGTTACTATTTTAATGACACGAATGTGTAGGATTTGAAGTTGCAAACGTGTAATTATACTCGATTTTTGTGATGTACCACTGGTGGCTAAGAATAGGTTGAAATACGTTTTTGGTTTCAGTATTGTAAAGAGAAATTAAAAGTTCACCCCACTGGAAGCACGGACCGTCACGTGATCATTACGTGATGACGTGTTGCCTGTGGTAGTGATCTATTTGACGACATGATAGTGTATTTTACCTCTGAGGGGGGTTGAGCTGACATTGTCAGATTGGCTCCCCCTGGCGGTCAAAATATGAAGCCTGTCTATTAATGACAGTTGATTAGGTCTTTTTTACATTATTTTCATGGTGACAGAGTTGCTTCCTTCTAACAGTTCTTAGTTTTAACGAGGTTACCTTAGTAGTATTTTTTAGGTCTAGTGTGTTAAGAATGCTTGAATTAACATTGTTTGTCTGTTGTGTTAACGATTAATCCTTTATTTCATAGATGGTCTATACAAGTGAGGCTTCATAATTGTCAGTATGGCTTGAGTGTCTTGTACCAGCTTAATAAGGCCAGCTCCTGTCTGGAAGAAGTAATGTATCGACCAGACTTTTAAAATTATTAGACGCTCAGAATGTTTGATTTGTATTTGATTCAGTTTTAGAAGTAACTAGAGGGGCTTAGTGTTGTCCCAGAGTGTCTTAATTCTAGAAAAAGGACCTTTTATTATTGATTTTAACCGTTCATAAATAAGATCAAAAGTTTCTAAAACAGAGTATTTTTAAATTGAGCTTCAAAAATTCCTATCCTTGGCGATATAGCCTAATACCTTTTGTTTACATTTGCTACAGCTTCTAAACAGAAATCACGATAATACATGTATTACAGCATGTACATAGAGTGTACATGTGTTGACCAAATTCACACCCATTTTCTATATTGTATTGACAATGCTTAAAAGTTTATATGTAATACTGGTTGTAGAATATTGTGTGTTGTGTAGAATGACACATTTTTCATACAATATTACATTAGTATTAGTTTCCTTTTGAACAAACTGCTCTGAAGTAACCAACATAATGGTATCCATCGTTTGTGTTTTATTTTCAAGGAAGGGAAGTACAGTGTAAAACATACTTTCAGTAGTCAGAATAGTAAGAGGAGAATTTAACATTTTTATGAAAACAGCTGTATGCCTAGAAAATGAAATAGAATGACAAATGTTTGTGACTGAAACGATTTGAACAAATACTAATTAATGTGGCCTGAGGGGAGCATATTTGATCCACAATAATTGGGAAAAGAAGGAAAGCGGTCGTATTATTTTTCAAAAAAGGGAACGAGGTAACCAAAAAGCTCACACAAAAAAAAATCCCACACTAAAACTGACAACCGTATGGTGGTCCAGTGATGTCTTGCGAGAATTCCATGTGTCCCAACAAGTTTGATCCAGTAATACAGGAGACCGCAGTCACAGCAGAAGGAAGGTGCGACCGTTTCGATGACGGTATGCTGATACAAGCCTGCTGTATGTGGCACACCAAAGGTTTCAAAACTCCAACTGACGGACACAAGCAGGACAACAGGTTTTGCCAACACACAGGTGCAGCTCGACGGACGTGGTTGATCATCAGGATTGTTTCATGCATAGAAGTCACATCATCTTGCATAATCCTGTCCACGGCCTCTCAACAAACCTTCGGCTCAACGTCTCATATCATGGTGTCCCTGAGGGGGCCCAGCGATTTCGCGAAGGAACCGGTGATCCATTGTAATGGTTCACCGGAGAGGGGAGGAGTCCAGTGGGCATGAGGTAAGCCTGAAGATATCGATTGCAAGAATTCAAAGTTATTACAGAAAAAGACATTTGAAGGACACTTGAAATGTACAGAGACATTACTTTAGGTGTTGGTGAATATTGGAAATACTGGAAAATACCAGAAGAAGCATCACCGTACAAGGAAAGAAAAACAGTAGTCATCTTTTGAACTTGACACAAGGACTTGACACAGCACAGATTATAGTTTGGTGTGGGAGTTTAAAAAAAAAAAAGAGCTAAATAATTTGCTTCCATGCCTATTTTGAAACTTGATAACAAAACTCTTTCCCTAAAACTAATGTTAGATTTAGCAAAATATGCTTTCAAGAGTCTACTAAATTGTAACAAAATTATAGAGTATGCAGGTTGCAGATATTGTCAGTTTATTTTGGAAAAATGCTCATTTAAAGAAAATATAGTTCTGTGGTTGTCCTTTAGACTTCACAGTTTTGGAATATTCTCATAATTATCAAATCATGGCAAAACACATTTTGGAACATGCTTAAAAAAAAAAACGAAAACAAATAGTAAGTTAACCAGGACTCTAAGAGAATCACAGTAAATTAAGAGATGTGTCCTTAAATAAATTACAAACTTTGGAAATAATTGTCAGAAAATTTGGAGCAAAATAAGATGCAGTAAAAGATTTAAAATAGGAGATTTATTATTAGGGAAATACAAGAGTCATATATGGAAAAAGGAGAAAGCTGTGGTAAATGAATAAACGAAATGGAACGATTGATTGACAAAGTACAACAGGAATTAGAAGAGTAAAATAGGGATAAGGTGGCAAAGATCACTTTAATATTGGAATTTAGTTAGTACAATGTATGAAGGAGCGAATGGACCAGCAGGAGAATGTACTGTCTGAAAGAATCGGATAGCAGTCAAAAATGTGATGATAGGTTCTCTAATTTTAACAGCATGAGTTAAACTGTGCGTCTATGAGTGACTAATCCCTGAATGTATGAGTATTAAAGCAGTTAGGCATCTGTTTAGCTTCTGTGGAGCAGGTATAGGTGGACTTTTGTTTTTGTACTAGGAGAAATAAAGCAGGTGCTGAGATTGGAGCCATCCATCTTGACCAGGATGACAATGCAGAAGGGAACAGCTGACCTGGAACAAACAGAGGTCGCCTGAACTTCTACCTCCAGGGAACCACAGCTACCCTATCTTCACATCTCTCCACCTACCAGTGACCATCACAGACCATGGTCGAGAGGGGAGTCGTGGGGATAAAACCTGCATGAGATTCAGCCGGCCACACCGGAGGAGAGAGTTCCAGACCTGACAGCCGTTTCATCTCCGCGTCATAGATCCAACAGGAAGTGGCGACCACCAGCTATCTGTCAACTCATCATCACCGGCCCTACAAAAACACCTTGCCAAGGCCAGGGTGCAACACCTCTGTCGTCACAGATCTACAATAGTTTCTGACAAACCAGCAGCGGTTGGAAGTTCCAGGTACCTATAGGAGTTACCCGTGACACATCAAGTTGCATCTGCAAATTGAAAGACATGACACTTTCTTTCGATCATATGAAAAGAGGGGCACCCGTACGGATCAGGTATGGATAAGAGAATCCTGATTGTCAATATCAAGTCAAGTACTGAAATAGCTGTGATTCGGTTCAGAAGCAACACCCTTAGGATGACAATTCTTGTGTGATTCCCAAATTCGGACAGAAAGGATATGGGCGGGTTTTTTGGGCTATGGTGGTGTGCAAATCTGCAGATTGCATATTCCATCATGTCCAGAGAATTCGTACTTATGCTTCATGTCAAATTGTGCAAAATGGACGGTCAAAAGAATGAATTGCGTTCGTTAGAATAGAAAAAATAAGAGCAGAGCTGTGTCTCTGTATTTGCGCGTTGTCAATGTAACTGCCAACTTGTAATAATGATGTTTGTATTAACTTGACTTTTTCTTAGGTTTTGTGAAAAGAAGTCCAGCTGAGAGTACAGCGATATTAGTTCTGTGTGTTTGATGTACAATGTTTGTTGATGAGTCACTTTTATAATTCAACAGTCTTGAGGGGTTACGGATTGACCATTTTAATAGAATAAGTTGTCTTTTGGTTAAAACAGATTCTAGTTGATACCTACACAAGTGACATCAGTCTTGAATATCCTTTTGTGGAGATGTATTAATATATCTCCATGAGGGGAATATGTCGTGTATCAGTATTCAAGACTGATGAATATGAAGTTAATATGCTATTAATACACTATGAACACAAATTGTCAACAAAGTTCCCTGTCAGAGTGTGGGGGAGTACAGCTGTCTGCAACAGAGGTAATTGGGTTAAAACTCTGGGATCCTGTCTATTGTCTTAAGGTGTGAACCTGAAACACCACACCCAGCCGAGTTCTTTGTTCCCAAAAAGGCATTGTAATTATGCGATCTAATCACGCATGTTGCCATCTCTCTCTCTCTCTCTACAGCCAACTGCTAAAGAAATAGACTTAAACTGAATTATTGTAAATTATAACTAGCTCACAGTAAAAGCTTATTCTATAGTAAGTACACAAGTGTGAACAAATGTGGTTGGGGAGAAGCCAGTTAGTTGCATGTAGACTTTTCTTCTTGAATCTAAGGAAAACGCCAAGTCCCCTTTTAAATCATCTCTTTCTGTCTAAATCATTCATACAAAGTTGAATACAAATATGTGTGGTCTTATTTTGAAGGTAATAAGGTGTTAAACAAAGATTGCATAATATGAGCTTGTGTAAAGGTACAGTTTTATAGATAAGGGTTAAAGTAAATTGTCACATGTTTAAACCAAGTGAGATGCTAATTCCTTGTGTCGATTGAGAAGGCCTGCCCAAGAAGGTCTATTGTTCTATAAAATCTGTGTTGTGAGTGGTCAGAAGGAGGAATATCTGGTTGCTTATAACATGGTGCTATTGGGAAAAACAGGACTCTCTGTGTTTTTGGGCTACACACAGATGTCGCGTCCAACAGGATAAAATGGATCTATGGACTATGCACTGTACGTCGAATTGACTTGTATGTATGGGATGCTGAGAACTCTGACAATAAAATGGAATTGTTGGAAATGACTACCTCGGACTTTAAAGGATTGTGATTTATTACCGCCCAGAGAAACATGTCTGCTTCCGTCTTCCAAAATGGGCTCAGTTTACCACAAGGACAAGTTGCAAGTTGAGGAAGCTCTCAGCTCTGAACTCTCAAAAATCCGTACCTGGCTTACTGATAACAAACTGTCTCTACACCTTGGGAAAACTGAATCCATCCTATTTGGGACCAAACATTCCCTCAGTAAAATGAAGGTAGTTGACTTCAAGGTCAAAGTCGATGACACAATCATCACTAGCAAAGAAGAGATTACCTATTTGGGATGTATTCTTGACAAATACCTGACAGGTGAAAGCATGGCAGCAAAGGTGGTCAAAGGAGTAAACCAGAGAACCAGATTTATGGGCAGAGTTTCCTCTTTTGTCAACCCTCAGGCCCTCAGGACCCTCTCAGGGGCCCTGATTCAGCCCCTTTTTGACTATGCTAGCTCCTCTTGGTACTCCTACACCTCAGTGTCACTGAAGACTAAGCTTCAAACCTCCCAAAACAAACTGATCCGACTACTTCTCGGACTGGGGCCCATGACCCACCTCTCTCCCACTCACTTTGCCAGCCTAGGCTGGCTCAGGGTGGAAGACAGGGTTAAACAACTAAAAATGGGTCTGGTCTTCAAAATTGTAAATGCAGATTTGCCCGATATGCCCCCTATACCTGCATATCTGTATAAATACCTCGAAAAAGTTAGTGACACCCACAGCCACGAAACTAGAGGGAGCGTAAACAACAATCTGGTACCACCCACCCATAAAACAAACATGGGCAAATTCTCCTTCTATAGCACAGCCACCAAGGAATGGAATAGTCTAACCCCATCCCTCAAAAAATGCAGTTCGCTGGGCTCATTCAAAACAGCCCTAAAAACCCATCTTTCTGGAGGCCGAAAGTTTCCCTGTAGACAGACGACCCCCCCCCCCTCCTCCTCTTTTTTGTACATATTTTGTATTTCCTCATGCTTTTTTTGTATATAATTTTTATGTTTCCATGCTTCCCCCCCCCCCCTTTTTTGTACATATATTTTTTAAATGCTTTTTTTTGTACATAGTGGTATTTTTTCTGTATTATCTGTATTTTCATGTTGATTTTTGAACTGTTTGGTTGCTACTATATATGTCTATGAAATTAACTCAAGGACCCCAACGGAAACAAGTCCGCAAGGACTTTTTTGGCCGGACCTTTTAGACAAAAGCATTATAAATGTAACTGTGTTGTTTTACATTCTTTTGCCTAATAAAAATTTCAATCAATCAATTTCAATCAACAGTTTTGGACAATATTGTCTTAAGTCTTCCTATCCCAGCACAGTTCCAGTGTGAAGTATCCACTCTCAGATTCTTTGTCTTACTTGATGTTGTGCTTCCGCTTCACAGCGTCTACTCTGCAATGCCATGTGCTTCAAATACTGTCTGCTGTCTGGCTTCAGTAGTTGGAAGCACTGGCAGAATATACAGCACAAGACTCACACATTGGTCTTAGCTAAATGCATTCCCCGACTGGCCTGATGCCCCCAGGGTTGCAAACAGCTCTCTCCTTCAGTGAACTCTGCTATGCATGTTGTGAGTGGCATCCTCTAATAATATTATCATCTGTTTGAAAAGTCAAGGTTCAACTGTATTGTTCAATACCAATTACAAAGTAATTCATTGTGCGCTAAAAACCAACAATGTAATCCTTACCTGTGGACCCCGGGTAGGGGTCCCCTAAGACACCTGTTCTCAACCTCTGGGTCGGGACCGCCAGCTGGGTCCCCGCATGATTCTGGGGGGTCCCCAGATGACAGTAAAATGACAATTTAAGGACTTTTAATACCCCAGAATTTTACAAATTGTCTAGCCGACTATTTTCACAATATTTATCTGTGGAACCGAGTCAAACCAAATATAATGTCTCAACTCCTACAATTCCATGTGCTTGTCAGGGTATTTGAGTATAATGATTTTGGGGGGTCGCGGCCTGACAAGGTTGAGAACCACTGCCCTAAGCAAGTGTCAGCGAAGGTGAGAGACAGACAGAGCTACTCCATCACAGACTCCACCACTCAAGCTCATAGCGTGTTTTGAAAAATCTTGAAAATGTGTCCAAATCTTTGAATATATATACTTTAAAGCGAATCAAAACAAATCATAACTCAAATCTTTGCTTCTGGGGGTCCCTGGAACTAAATATTTTGAGGTCCGCGGCCAAATACATCATCTAAAAATGTTTTCTAAATCCTAACAGTATGTTGCTATATCAGTAGTGCTCCAACTTTTCCATGTCAAGGACCCACAAAATTATATGTATTTGGCCGCGGACGCCCATCTCAAAATATGTTGTTCGAGGGACCCCCCAGAAGCAAAGATCGGAGTAAAAAAAATTCGCTTTAAAAATATATATATATTCAAAGACTTGCACAACTTTTCCACGAAAAAAAAGAAAAAAGATTGCAGATCTACAAGCTCATATAGTGTGGCACTGAGTGCCGTGCTATGAGCTTTTAGATCTGCTATATCTGCTATTTTTGATTAGCCAAAGAAATCTTAAAATGACACAGATGCGTTCCCGGTCTTAATGGATTAATGAGAACTGCAGTGTTTTAATGACTTCCTAATTGGCTTCATCTCCAGAACCGGATGCTTGCCGCCTGCTCACAACAAAAGAAGATGCAATGACAGACAAAGCAACTCTTGACGTGAGGCTTGTCGCATTTATTTGCATTGGTAGATGCAGATTGTTGTTTTTTGCGTTGTATCCTATAGGGGGAAAAAAGAAGGAACAAAAAAAAGCACTGTTCTGCACATTGTTAATGTTTCATGTTATACCTGAGCTTCACAGTCTGGCCAAAAAGAAAACAACAACACTTTGCCATTAATTAGAGATCAAACAGACATGCACAGTTTAAAAGGCTTCATTTACATACATCAATCATACATCATTTAAGGCAACAGTTTACTACTAGTCTGACAAAGACTTTGTTTACACTGCTGGCAAATCCCATTTATCTCTCTAATCCAAAGACTGTAATGAAATAAATGCACGAAGGGAGCCGTGACGTCACCCACTGGTTTCTACAGAAACCTTTTGAAGCCTCTAGTTCAGCTAATTCAAATCCACCATCTTGAAACTTCTGACTGACTGTCCACATTGTTATTAAATCTGAGGGTGTGGTTATTATCGGTCATTTCCGGCGAGCAACACTGTCATACGACAGTAAGTAGCGTTGGGCTTCAGTATCCGAGCCTCCAAACCACGTTAACTAAAAGTAAGCAAATCGAAATGAAAACTCGAGCTGAAGAGAAAAAAGTGAAATTAAGTGAAATAAAAATAAAAACTACGCTTTACACAAAAACGATAACTAACTGAAACTGTATTGTGTTTACAAAACTAACTAAAACCATAGAGAAAATGTCCTTAGGTTTAGTCTTTGTCAATATCCACGATTCCCCTTAAAATAGCGAAAATAGCAGATCTAAAAGCTCACAACGCTTTGCTTAAAAGAACAACTAAACTGGAATTGAAAACGTGAAGTCAAAACTAAATCAATAAAAAAAATAAAAAAAAGTTCAAAACTATAATAATGACTGAGACACATCTTTAGAGATCAGATTTGAATCGCATTTCAAACCATCCAGGAATGTGGTTCAAATCCGATTCACACAAATCCTTTTCCATGTGGTTCTTTGAAATCAGATTCAGGTTTGATCAAGTCTGAACAGCAATCTGTATTTAGGCCAAAACATGGGATTTGGGGGCTGCCAGTGTTAACACACTGTTGCACTTGGAATTATTCAAAACCTCCACTGCAAATCAGGTTTATTGGCACAAATCACAAACTGCCAACTGCTTGAAAAACAATTCAAATAGCTCAAAACAGCTACACAAAAGAGGCATTTTGTGTTGATTTTGGAGAAATATTAGTTGTGTTGAGCTATTTAGATTTGTTTATTTCAAGCAGTTGGCTATATGCACAGCAGCTATATTGGACAGCAATTGGGCCTTTTCCTTATTTCCTTTACAGGTCTTACCATTTATAGCCTACTAATTAAGGCTCTGTTCAATTTAGTGGTTCCCAATGTTTTAATTTTTTTATTTCAAGGACCCCCATATTTAAGAGAATATACAAATGGAACCAAATTGACCCATGTGGGTCTATTTGGTTCCATTTGTACATTATCAGAGTGTAAGGGGCCATTTTTTATACTTTGTGACCCACTGGTGTAGCAGAGTGTTTCCAGTGAGCCAACATGCACAATATCAGCACCCTTACTCTGACCAGAATGGAACAGAGCCTTCATTAGCATCATTGGCAACACCTGTGAAGGAAGTAAGGAAGGGGCCTGATTTCTTTCCAATATGGCTGCTGTGCATAGATAGCCTGGTAAACCCCAGGCTATCTATTTGCCCTCTCATTTGCAGGACCATCCAATCACCTGCCAAGTATCTTGAAAAATGAAACGCTGTTTGTCATCGATTCTGCTAACGGAGTCTCAGATGGAAGTAGGCTGTGAAACAAAATGTGTGTCGTAAGCTTCTTCCATTTGACAGAGTCAGGTTAGTGCATAGAGCCTATAAAACTGTTTTGCAGTGAAGTTTGAATAATTTCAAGTGCAACTGTAGCCTTTAAGACTGTGGTAATGAGGGGTGAATCATTAACACACATGACATGTGTGTGTGTGTGTGTGTGTGCAGGGCCGCACCAAGGGTAGTGCGAACGGTGCGGCCGCACAGGGCCCCGCGCTTGGGGGAGCCCCGCAAAAAAACGAAAAAAGTGAACAGATTCACGTTTAGTAAGAGTTATACCGAGAAATAACCGCAAATAACCACCAAAAACTCGGAAATATCCGCCCAAAACCGCCAAAAAATCGCGCGCGTGCGCGGGGATGGGGGCGCGCACGCGACTTCGCACAGGGCCCCGCATTTCTCCCAGACGGCTCTGTGTGTGTGTGTGTGTGTGTGTGTGTGTGTGTGTGTGTGTGTGTGTAAAGGTTGACTTTAGTTGTGTTCTGTACGACGTACTGTATATTTGTACAGCTTTACTAAATAACTGTAGCGATGACATAAACGCTGCTGTATCATCAAAATAAACTAAAACCAACTTTATGTATGTAACTTTGCCCTGTGTTTACAAAACTAAACAAAAAACATCCCCGTCAACCAAAACAAAAAGTGAAAACACCAAAATACAGTGAGAGGACAATGTGTTTCTGCAGGTAAACACCACCACACTACTCCAGTGGCTGAGAACTGCTGCTATAGAGGGAAATGACAGGTACAAAAATATATTGTTTTGTTACGTAAACACAGGGCAAAGTTGCATACTATGCCTTTAAGTTGTGGCACAGTTCCCAATATTTCCTCTAATGTTCAATAAGAGAAATTAAGAGGCGGATTTTAAACAACTAGGTTATCAACGTGTTTGATCTACAGAACATCACCATTTTGGGGGTTGCGGTGTGTGTGTGTGTGTGTGTGTGTGTGTGTGTGTGTGTGTGTGTGTGTAATCGCAAATGTAATGCATTATAATGCACTTAAAGTATAAGGCATTATAACACAATATAAATGTTTATAATTGTGCATAACTATATAGCAAGGTTTATGATGCATTATAAGTGCAGGTCATAATGCATTATAAGCTCAGTAGAACAGCACATTATAACTACCATAACTTAGTCACTTATGAAGTGGCTTTGTTATAAGCCGATATACATACTTATAAACATTTATAACGAGTGTTATGAAGCCTTATACAGTACGTGCATGATAATGCATTATAAATGGGATTATAATGCATGACCCAACCTTAACCACTTAAACCCCAGCATCCTTACTGTGGGGAAGAAAACAGCAGATCGACAAGCTCACACTTTTCAGCAAAAGCTTTCCCCACAATAACACAAAAGACACTATAATTGAGCCCTGAGGGACTCCGGTTACCCATATTATTGAGCCCTGAGGGACTCCGGTTACCCATATGGGGCTTAAGTGGTTAATAATATACAGTCTTACCTAAAAGGATATAGTACTGTACCAGCTATGGAGGATTGATTGATGTGTCAAAGCAGCGTCAGTAACTTAAAAGTTGCATAAACACATACATATCAACGCTCTAGGTAAGTTTAGATATTTATAATAAAAAATAACAAGTAAAAGCTTAAATGCAAATATTGCAAAACAAAACAAAAATCAAAGCAAAGGCTAACCATTTCATTCATTCTATATATGTCATTGTACATAAATGATTAAAAATATATATGTTTTAAATGTATGTTGACACAGACATATCAATCAAGTAACACCTACAGTACTACAAAGTGAAGTCCTCAGTGTTAATTTAACTCAGAGAGTATACTGTACAGGTAACACCAAATGGACCCGTAACTCTGAGAATGTACAGGTAACACCAAATGGACCCGTAACTCTGAGAGTGTACAGGTAACACCAAATGGACCCGTAACTCTGAGAATGTACAGGTAACACCAAATGGACCTGTAACTCTGAGAATGTACACGTAACACCAAATGGACCCCGTAACTCTGAGTGTACACGTAACACCAAATGGACCCCGTAACTCTGAGAATGTACAGGTAACACCAAATGGACCCGTAACTCTGAGAGTGTACAGGTAACACCAAATGGACCCCGTAACTCTGAGAATGTACAGGTAACACCAAATGGACCCGTGACTCTGAGAGTGTACAGGTAACACCAAATGTACCCGTGACTCTGAGAGTGTACAGGTAACACCAAATGGACCCGTAACTCTGAGAGTGTACAGGTAACACCAAATGGACCCGTGACTCTGAGAGTGTACAGGTAACACCAAATGGACCCGTGACTCTAATGCCGAGTTCACACTGCCAGCTACACAAGTACAATGTTGAGGTACTTTTACTTTACTGGAGTATTTCCATTGTTCAATATTTTTACTTCTACTCCACTACATCTCAGAGGCAAATATTGTACTTTTACTCCACTACAATTATTTGAAAACTTTGGTTACTAGTTACTTTGCAGATATAAATGATTATATTATAAAACATACATTAACCACTTATATATAGGCTATTTTCAAACATGTTAGTACTTTTACTTATGGTACTTTAAGTATATTTTGATGCCAATACTTCTGTGCTTTTACTCAAATAACATTTTGAACACGGGCCTTTTAGTTGTAACAGAGTATTTCTACAATGCAGTATTGATACTTTTACTTAAGTAGAAAATGTGAGTACTTTTTCCGCCACTGGCTACAAGACAAGTTGAGCTGGCTTCAACTGCAGCTACAAAGCTACCAGACAACCAAGCGACAGGTACAGTATGCTGCATAGCTTTTTAGCCTTGGATCTTTTGTAGCTGCCAGTGTGAATGCAACATAAGAGTGAACCCGTTCACTTGCACACTCTCAAGAGTTAATTAACACTGTGTATTCTCACCCCCCCCCCCCTTGCGCTCGTCACATTGTCACCTCTAGAGCTCGGCCGATGACAGTTTTATGGGTTCGATGCCGATCCCGGTTTTGGAGAGATTCTCAAGCCCACTGGTGGGCCTTGAGGGTATTGTAAGTGGGTCCCCCCCAAATAACGGGCAAAAACACTTAAGATTTGAATGATGATATAACATTAAAGTAGACTATCGACTGATTGATGGTTAAAAATAAACATTGCTCTGAAATTTCATTGCGGCCCAACCATCTGACCACTTAACACGGCAGCCAAAATTTCGGCAGCCGTGTTAAGTGGTCGGGGGGGGGGGGGGGGGGGGGGCGTGAACACTTTGAGGTTTTTCAGGTGGGCCCTGATCCAGAAAATGTGGTGAAGCAGATAAAACCCAAGGGTGACCGTTAGCAGACAGTGAAGGTGAAGTAGTGGTCGGCCGATTAATCGGCACCGATATTTGGCATTTTTATGCATTTTTATTAGTCAATTATTTTTAACCCTTACAGATAGGCAAAAATAATATCGGTCGAATTTCAGGCGTTCTTATTTTTTTTGCCTATCTGTAGTTTAGAACACCTATCACAGCTTTCTATGTCAATGAGTATCAATGTGTTTTTGATGCTATGTGGGTGCACATGCATAATGTTTTGTTGATGCTTTGATTTTGCTGTGTATAGCAACTTTGGTCAATCTCGATTGTTTTAAATGTGCTCTATGAATAAAGCTTGATTTGATTTGACTTGATGAGGCATGAGCATGTGCACTGGTATCTATACACTAGGTCATAACTTGTAGATGTGTTAGTTTGTGGGAGAAAACGAGCAGCTAGGTTCAGCTTGTTGTTTCCAGTTATGTGTGTTACTGTTTCAAATGATTAATGTTGTATTTTATTAGATAGAAAAAAAGAAAAAAAGAGAATCGGCTTATATCGGCCATCCCTATTCATTAAATATAGGCATCGGCATTGGCCACTGAAAAAACATAATCGGTCGATCACTATGGTGAAGCATATAGAACAAAGGGTGACCGGTTAGCAGACGGTGAAGGTGTGGGTTCTTCATTGTAAAGCTGTGGCACTGGCTGGGGACAAAGGCTTGATTCTGAAGACGCAGATGTGGAGGTGAGAGGCGATCTGGTTGCACACGCTCACACAGTACCGTAGCAGGTCGAAAAACGAGATGATCTGCATGGAAGGAGAAACCGTTGAAGGAAAATCAATTAGGCAGGAAAAACGTACCGCCTCAAAGACTATTTACAATGTAGGCATTTAGCAGACGCTCTTATCCAGAGTGACTTACAATAAACAAGGTAAACACATACATAGAATGCAGAGAGACAGCGTAGTGCCTCAGTAAACTAGGATCACAGAGTAAACCAAAGAGTTAAAAATAATAGAGAGGGCACCGGAAATCCCCTCCCATCCACTTGCATCGAGTTGCTCACCCAGTGCATGAGGCGAAATCACCCCTTCTTTTGCGTCACAGAGGTGCGCAGCCCCGTGCGCAAGCTCGTGCGCAAGCTCGTGAGTCGAGCCCATTGGTCAAAACCATTTTCGCTCGTTCATGTACAGAGGCCAGGATTCCAATAAAAAAATAGCAAAAATAAAATCAGGATTCCAATTAAAAAATAGCAAAAATAGCAGATCTACAAGATCAAAACGCGTCGCACCGGCTATTTTTGCTACTTTTGTGTGACAGAGAATGGCATTCATTTATGAAAATAAATAAAATACGGATATAAGAGCTGTCTGCCCAACAGTATATGCAATGTGGCCCTCTGGAGTGAGTGTGGAAATATAGTGGCCCTCTCCATCATCAAAGTTGCCCACCCCTGATCTAAACAATATATGAACTACTCACCAGGGCAGCCCACAGCACCAGGTACTCATCAATAAAACTGTTCAAATACTGATCCAGGAACAGCAGCCCCGGGCCCAGGAACGCTACATCATGGAGATGCATCTCACTTTTTGTCATATGAGCGACCTATGGAGATAATACATATTGGTGGTACACATGAATCATGCAGTTTCACTGTCATTTTCTTAAACCTTTTTCAAGTAGTCACAGAATATTTATCTCCAGTATAATCGATCCCCTGATGGGTGCTAATCACTGAGGGTTGCACTGTGTGGTTTCACAAATGTCAACGAGGTCATTGGACCTTATTGACATTAATTGTCTGCCTTTTGAAAATAACATAATAACATCGAAAAATACATAGTAAAAAAAAAGTGCTCAGGAGCCTTTTTCAGTAATAAGTTAAACAAGAAGTGAATGGAGCAGCAAATCTTCAAATGATGATATCTTGGGTTCTGAAAGTTTTTTTTCCAAAAACACGCCAAACACGTCATTGGCACGTTGCGCCATTGCGGTAAAACACGTCAATGGCACTCAATGAGTTAAGTGACTTGGAACGTGGCATGGTTGTTGGTGCCAAACGGGCTGGAACGTGGCATGGTTGTTGGTGCCAAACGGGCTGGTCTGAGTATTTCAGAAACTGCTGATCTAACTGGGATTTTCAAGCAATCACAACCATCTCTAGGGGTTACAGAGAATGCATCAGACCAGGCAACGTTTTTTCCAATCTTCTATTGTCCAATTGTGGTGAGCCTGTGCAAATTGTAGCCTCGGTTTCCTGTTCTTAGTTGACAGGAGTGTCACCTGGTGTCTACAGGCCTAAATGCGTTGAGCTGCTGCCATGTGATTGACTGATAAACAAATGTGCGTTAACGTGCAGTTGGAGAGGTGTGTCTAATAAAGTTGGCCAGTTAGTGTGCATTGTACCATCAGATTCAATATCATGCAGCATACTTTAAGACATATACAAATATATATACGTTGTACCATATAGATGCAATTTCATGTAGCATACTTTAAGACATACACTGTATACAGATATACGTTGTACCATATAGATTCAGAGGGATGCGGCATAAAGTGCAGTATATTATGGAGAATGTGTATGGTACTTACAACTAATTTGTTGGTGATTTTAGCAGAGACAAAGCCAAAGGCCAGGATATAAACACAGGGGTGCTTCTCAAAGAGCTGGACGGCTGACTTCTTGTATATCATCATAGCCAGCACTATAACAGAGCCGATATGCAGCACGGGGGACAACACACTGGTTCCCTGCAGGGACAATAAGCAAACACTTTGGTTACTAGCGGTGTTAAATTCTACGGCAAATTTGTATTTAGTTTTTAGTCGTAGTCTTTTGAATAAAATCCCATTTAGTTTTAGTCACAGTTTTAGTTTTAGTCTACTCTTAGTTGACTAAATGTAAGATTTTAGTCAACTACATCTACAGTTGATTTAGTTGACCACATTTTATTTTGTCAGGCCTTTTATGGCGTCCTAATGTCTGATTTATCCGTAGCCGAAAATAGCCAGATGTGAGCTTGTCGATCGGAGCGTGACACCCACACGCAGGCATGCATGAAATTACTTGTCTTAGTTCTAATGAATCTGTTCTCCACTAGTTCCTTCCTAACATTTAAGCCTCGCTTTTATTTGTTAATTATACATGTTTTTGACACCTTGACAGATACAGTACAATAAATAAACAGAAACAGAATATTATTTTATTTAACCACATATGCCCTACAAAAAAAAACTTGAACCGTCTGGCCATCAACTTGGATAAAGAGCGTAGCAGCCCAAGGGTGTCTCCCTAATTAAAATCAGGTGCGAGTGACGGAACGTATGAGCTATGGGAATCACACAGGTGAATGAAATCATGATTCATATTTATTCATAAGGGCTTGCTTATGTCATTACACAGTATGTTTGTGTTTGACAGGAAGTAATTCAAATTTGACACAAAAAAACGGATTTTCTTTTCTCCATTGTCTCCATTATGACCTTATAACATACATGGGCAACTGGCGGCCCGGGGGCCACATGCAGCCCCACCTTCACTTAATACGGCCCGCAGGTTAATTTCGGAATACTGATATATTATTGATTTCAGCTGTTACAATTTCAAACATGCAAACATGACCCGCTTTAATTACTTCAGTCTATATTATAGTAGCTTAATGACTAGTATTAACATTCTATTGTCTACTATTCTATTATTCTAGTAACAAATACAAATGTTACTTTTCAGGATTCCAAAAAATATATAGCAAAAATAGCAGATCTACAAGCTCAAAATGTGTCACACTCACACCGCAACGCGTTTTGAGCTTGTAGATCTGCTATTTTTGCTACTTTTGTGTGACATAGAATGACGAAGTAGGGCATTCATTACGAAAAAGGTTATAATACGGAGATAAGAGGTTTCTGCCCGACAGTATATGAAATGTGGCCCCCTGGAGTGAGTGTGGAAATATATAGTGGCCCTCTCCATCATCAAAGTTGCCCACCCCTGCCTTATAAGCTCTAAAAGTGTGAAAAACATATTGTTTCCTTGCATTAGGTCTATAGCCGTGAAATCATGCCGTGTCCATACTCACAGCGATGGTGGATCCATTTTTGCCCACACCTCCCGTGAAAATAACAGTGAAGTAGTTGGTGCAGGAGAATATGGCCCCTACAAACGTGCAGACTGCAGGAACTAGTTTCATCTGGATATTTATAATAGGAATCTATGGAAGATACACAAGAGATCACAATTAACGTCACTATCTTCACATGTTCACACGCTCAAAATTATTAATCCATTAAGATCTGAGGCCGATTCTAAAAATGCCTTCTACGTCAGTAGTTCTCACATTTTTGTTAAAAAAAAAAAAAAAAAAATGTGAGTATTGTATTAAAGTATCAAAAAATGGAAACGCTCAAGGTACCTGAAAAGTGTACTTAAAGGAGCACTTCAACCATGTTCAATGTGTGTGCAAACCAGCCTCTATAACAGTGCTTCTCAAACTGTGGGTCGGGACCCCAGGGGGGGTCCCCAGATGATTCGTTTAATGTGCAACATAGTTTTCTCACTCAACAGCAAACGAACCAAAAAGCATTATAAGTGTAGTCTAAAGTGACAATTTAAGGACTTTTAAGAAATGAATACCACTAAAATGAAGAAAGAGACTATTAACACATTGGGTGCCAGAGGTTTATTAAAATATTATACGTTGAGTGCCTGCATTTCTTCCATCCACTTGCGTTATACGTTTCGTGCTGCAGAAGCCCCGACGCGGAAGTGCATGTAAACAAAGCGTGCGTGCGAGACGGCGGAGGGTCCCGACTAACGCCTGGAACAATAATATTTCCAACGCGATCCTCCATTGCAGCGTGATCGCCGATCGGAAACGGCTCGTTTCCACCACATTAAAAAGAAATGGAGATATTAAGCTTTTAGTCAAGGAGATAACATTGAAAACGCCGACCGGAAGGATTTTTGACATGGAGCCTCATCCAGCCTCTTCTTCTCAGAAACTCCTTGGGTGATGTCAAAGTTTCGTTTTAGCGCCCCACGTGGGCCACTCGTATAAAAATAGAATTGGGTCAAAAACGGTCCGGACCGTTTTCGGCATTCAATGTGTTAATGCATAGAAAGTATTCTAAAATATAAAAAAAATTCAAACATTGGCCAAATTTCTAATAATTGAAAATAGACGATCTACAAGCTCATAACGCCTTGCAGTGGGAGTCTGTGATTATGCAGATCTGCTATTTTCACAATATGTATCTGTGGAACCGTCAAACAAAATGCCTCAACTCCTACAATTCCAAGTGCTTGTCAGGGAGGGGGGTCCTCAGTTCAAATATGATTATGTTGGGGGGTCGCGGCCTGAAAGGTTTGAGAACCCCTTCTCTATAACGCCTGCCATCACTCTTATCACCAAAATAGGGATGCCCAGTTCAAAGTGGTTTGGACAGACAGACAGACAGACAGACAGACAGACAGACAGACAGACAGACAGTAGTATATAATCAGGGGTGCACATAACTGGTGCGCAGGTGCGCATGCGCACCCAAAATAAATAATGCGCACCACATCAGACGACGCGAGGCGCTTTTGCGTACCAACAGCTGGGACAGGAATTTCCAAGCTTTTATTTTTTAGCAAAACTAAAAAATAAAAGCCTGGAGATCGAGGCTAGGAATTTACTTCCTGAAGCAACACTCACACAATCACGCTAAAGCACGCGTCGGCCCCATGTACAGCCATTATAGGCGCAGGGGAACGCATGCTGTGATTGTGTAAGCCTCGCATCCTGACACACAGACAGGCTGCGACTCGCAGCTCGCTGCACGCAGCGGCTGTTAGAGGCACTCGTCACCGATGATGAACGCAACGTAATGGTGCAAAATATGCCGTGAATAAAAGCAGCGCAGCACAGGGCACCAACCTTGGGGGGTTCACCAAACTGCGTGAGTGAAAAAAAAAAACGGCGAAAATCGAATTTGGAAGCAGAGCGTCCTTTTCTCTCGCGCAGCAACCACCCCCCCCCCGTTGACAAAACTGTCCCGGTGGGCACCGGGCTGAAGCCCCCCCCCGTTGAGAAAACGGGACGGGACCATTTATTTGGTGCGCACCAAGTCACATCTCCAGGTGCTCTTCTGAGTACTAGACCTAAAAAGTTATGTGCACCCCTGTATATAATTGACCTCTGTATTGTGAAATGAGATATGAGATTTGATATTTGTGCAGGGATTTTAGCTGTTCTCTGGTTTTGTATTCCGTGAGTTCATGTGACGTGCTGCGTGCTATGTGCTTTATTGGACAATTTATTTCATGTATTTTTCAGGACCACATTGGAATTGTGTTTTATTACACTTTTATGTGTACATCCTGGGTTGATATTGTGTTGAAACGTTGGTTATTTCTTTTACGAAAACAAAATCAAATCAAAGTACAAAATCACACCCATGAACATATTAGTAGTATCGGCATTATTTTTATTACCTCGTCATTTAGTTAAGGCCATACACTAACTGGTATTATGGTATTAGGATGTGTGACATCACTGCCGCTAGAGGTCGATATCCCCCTGGGTCACAAAGTTATTATTTCTATTGGAAATCCCATAGGGGAATCTTAGATCGCGTCATATAAGAACTGTGTTCCAAACATAAACCAATCAGCCTGGCACACGGCCCCCTTAGGATTTCATCTCAATTGCCGGTGAGTTATTCTGCATTGTGAAATTACCTGTGACTGCCAGAAAGCGGATCCTCCCACGGCAGCCAGCAAATAGGTGATTATAATGAAGATTTGCACCTCTGTCACATCGATGCTGAGAGAGAGAGAGAGAGAGAGAGAGAAGAGAAGCACATGGCAGTAACGGACACCGTTAGTACAGATCAGAGATCTCTACGCAAGCATCCAACCCAGCAACCAGCCTCCTTCCACAGCACAACGGGGCTTTACTCTATGGAGACAAAGCTCCAAATGCTTGTGTCAAGACCATCTTTACATCTTACTATAGGGTTGGGATCCGGAACTGGAGGAACCCGGATCCAACCCGGAGTCGGTTCCATCCATAGAGTTAAAAATAATAGAGAGAGCACCGGATATCCCCTCCCATCCACTCGCATTGAATTGCTCACCCAGCGCATGGGCCGGAATCACCCCTTCTTCCGGGTTGGGAAATGTGATGAGCGCAAGCTCGTGAGTCGAGCCCATTGGTCAAAAACGTTTTCGCTCGTTCATGTACAGTGGCCCTAGCTGCAGTACCTATGAATGGCCAGCATGTCCAATGCGCTTCAATACAACCACTTGGTTCTGGGGGCTTGGTTCCTTCACATTTGGAACCGTTTGCGGAACCGGTCAGAGCTGGTATGTAGACTTCTCGTCTGCTATACAATTACAATACCAGTGGTTGTCAAACTGTATCATTTCAAAGGACCACCATAACTCTGAGAGTTTACAAATGGAACCGTTCCATTTATAAACTCTCAGTTACAGACCTGTAAGGGTCCATTTGGAACCCCCTCAAGTGACCCAGAGGGTCCCAGGACCTCACTTTGAGGACAACTACAATAATGCAAAGTATGCAATACTGTATGTACAGTATGATTGAATTTGTATTTATCAAAAAATTATGAAGTTATATAGATTTTTTTATTTTTTATTTTTTTTAAATATAGGAATGGTTAAAGGAAACCGTTGACTATTTAACTGCCAGAGTAATAGTGGTACGCCACTGCCAGCGAAAACGGGCGATTTTACCAACCTTTGAAAAATCATGCAATATTTTCCTTGATCGAAGCGAAAAAAGGCCATATTTACTCGCGAGCAATACAAATTGGTCCACGACCCAAACATGGGTCCCGAGTGGAGCCACTGTTTGGGAAACAGTGGTATATACGGTATAAGCAGTAGCACTCACATGCCAAAGCGCAGCGTCCCTGACACGTAGGTCTGCCAGTGGGCACAGTAGAACATGAACATGCCCGCGAAGCAGCAGAAGAACATCCAGTCAGGGTTGGTGCCCAGCTGGACCGCTATGCACGTGCCCAGCACCACGAACACTGCGGAGATAAAGACAGGATAAGATATTTTGATTTAGTTCTAGTCACAGGCTTTTGAATAAAATTCCATTTAGTTTTAGTCACATTTTTGTCATCTGAAATGTTTTAGTTTTGGACTAAAACATATTTAGGCCTTGATGGTGTCGTAATGCCCGATTTATACCTCGCTGTGTGTCGAAAAGAGCAGATAATCTGCAGCATAATTGCATAGAATATGTAGCGAGGGTCCCCGCTTCATCTCTCTCTCAGCTAAGGGGTCTTTGGCCTGTAAAACTTTGAAGATCCCTAATCTAAAATTGGACTAGAATTAAAAATTAATAAAAACCTGGGCTAGGATACATTAAAAGGCCATTCTAATAGATCATACATACCTGTGGACAGAGAGTCACAGCCATGGTCAAACAGCTCCCCCAGTGGAGAGCTGCTGTTAGTGCGTCTGGCCTGTTTGCCATCGATGGCGTCCAATGACTGGTAGATGAACAGTCCCAACGCACACAGGAGGTACGCCCACAACGGTGCCTGACACACACGCACACACGCACACCTAGTTATTACAGTTTAACAACAGGGTTCCCACAACATTTTAACCAAAGAATTTTCAAAACCTTTCCAAGGCTTTCCCCGCATTATTTCACCTCATTTTCAGGCCTATACAGCAATCATACAGCACAATAATGAGGCTCTTCAGTCAGTGTGGCTGTGCCAAAAATTAAGCATAATATGAAATGGTATGTGTTTGTGTATATGTCACAGGGAAATTGGCATTCCAGGGAAATTGAAAGAGGAGCGCTCGCTTTTAGGCGCGGGGCTTCGGCGCGAGGCGGAGCTTTTCGAGACAGGGTTTTTTTATGCGAGGCTCGCGAGGAGGCGCCGCCTCGTATCAAAGCCCCGCTTCGCGAGGAGGCGCCGGCTCGTATCAAAGCCCCGCTTCGCGCCTCCTCCTCCTCCTCCTCCTCGCGCCACCTCGTATCAAAGCCCCGCCTCGCGCCTCCTCCTGTCTGTCTGATATCTCTCTCTCTCTGAGGAGGAGGAGGAGGAGGAGGAGGAGGAGGCACGAGGCGGGGCTTTGATACGAGGCGGCGCGAGGAGGAGGAGGAGGAGGCGCTAGGCGGGGCTTTGATACGAGGCGGCGCGAGGAGGAGGAGGAGGAGGCGCGAGGTGGGGCTTTGATGCGACGCAGACCGCACGTGATAATAGTTATTGTCCATGACGGAGGCGCGCCAACTCAGCAGAGCTTGAGGCCGAGGAGACGCGCCCGAGCGCCTCCAGGCGCGAGTTCCCGCGCCGACCGGCCGATGCTCTGCTGAGTCGAATCAGCGCCGTCCGAGTTGTAACCCGATAGGGGGAGAATAGATCTTTTTATGGGTTACTATCCACGACGACACACGTGTGCGTGTGTGCATGTGTGTGTGCGCATGCACACACACACACACGCACACGCGTGCGCACACATGCGTGTGCATGTGTACACACACACACACACACACACACACACACGCATGCGTGTGGCTTCATTGCCCTCTAACGTTGGTTCTACAGAATTGTAGAACCAACGTGGGTGGGTGGTAAAAACAAGCGCTCCCCTTTCAATTTCCCTGTAACATATACACATGCAGTTCCATTCCAGATTCCATGCCACAGTTTCACCTATTCTAGGGCATGGGTTCCCAAACTTTTCAGTGCCGCTGCCGCAACCCCCCAAAATAATTCTATTTGAACTGGGGACCCCCCACCCTGACAAGCACTTGGAATTGTAGGGATTACATTTAATTTCACTCGCTTCCACAGATATTGTGAAAATAGCCGAACTACAAGCTCACAACGCCACCCACAGCTTGTAGATCGGCTATTTTCACGATGTTTGCCTCTTTCTTGTGTAATATTTGACAAATAGAATTTTGGTATTTAAAGGGTCTTGAAAGTCATTCATTGTAACTTTAGAAATGTGCAGATACCCTGTATACACTTATACTGTATGTTGGTGTGTTTACTGTTGAGTGAGAAAACAATGTTGCACATTAAGCTAATCATCTGGGGACCCCCCACAATAATTTGGTGACCCCTGTTTGGGAACCACTGTTCTAGGGCATCGCATACTGGAGTACAAGTCTCATGTAATCATCTTACACAATTTCACATATAAGACGTTGTTTTGGGACATGTTTTATGTAAACAAAATCAAAAGCTAAAAACAATGCATTGCCAAACATTTCCCAAACATTCAATTAATTCCAAACCTTTGGTCTTTGTGGGGGTTCCAGGGGGTCCCCAGCTAAATGTGTTAATAAAGCATCACAACTTTATCCATATTCTATACTTTGGCTATTCAAAAATAGCAGATGTAAAAGCTCACATCTGCTATTTTTGAAATAAATGATGTATACGTTTTTTAACACACATATCATCTCTTCTGGGAGTCAAACTAATTTCAGATGGGGGTCCGCACCCAAATACATATCAATTTGGGGGTCCTTGGCATGAAAATGTTTGAGAACCACTGTTTAGATTACAGAACATGACAACTGGAGGTGTGCATGCTTGAACTGTGTGTGGCCACACAGTGTGGCTGTGTGGCCCATCTTTTGTGTTATGGCACCCTCTAGTGGACACATTTGCGTGACAAGCACACAATATATAAACATCATCCCTAGACATACATAGATCACCATAGCAATAAGAACTGAGAAATATAGTATGTATCCTTGGTCCCTAAAGTTCAGGATTCATATTTCAATTTCACTTTTTCCGTACTCTAATTTCCACATTTTTCAGTAGGTTTTTCAGATACAACCTTACTTGATACAGTATATAGAAATAAATTAATAAGATACTATACTTCATTGCCTGATGGTGTCACCTAGCAAAAAATACCCATGTACAAGCTCACAGCTTACACATGAATACTATGTTATTTGGCTATGTGTTATCAGTTATTTTTTTCTCTTTCTGAAAACCTCAAAATGCCCAACATTGGCACATCAGACTGAAAGTGGCACAGTGCAACGTGAACATGTTTGAGAGAAAGCTCCCTTTGGTGTAAACAACACCAGAAGGAGCTCATCTGACCTCGTTCCCCCCAAAATTTGGCTCAAACGTGGGGAAAAATGCATTCTATATGCTGCCACCGTAATGTGGATCGACCTACCAAAAGCACTACAGATCTCAACTCCCTACCCAAACTCAAAACTAACCTAAAAGCATGGCTGACCTCAAAATACAACTGCTCTTAGTAGAACAACTTGGGACACCTTGATAGTAGCATCCTCTGCCCCCTCCCACCCCTCCTTTCTCTGTAAATATACCTTTTTCTGCTACTGTAGCTTTTACCGACATGTATTTTATTGTCTGTATTGCATGTACGTATTGTAATCAAGAAGGTTGTATGTGTCACTGACTTATACAAGTACAAGTATGTCTTACTGATGAATTGAGTACAATGGACCACAATGGAAACAAGCCACCTGGGGCTTTTTGTGTTCTCCTTGCAGCATAACTTTTGACTGTAATACTGCTACAGTATGTACTGTTAACAATCCTGCTAATAAAGTAATCAATCGATGCGATGTGAGAATGCGGTCAGGCCAACACCAACTCAGGACTCCTGAATCGCTGCCCTCCACACTCTCCTATCTAACATCAGGGTCTTGAGCTCTACAGGGTTGTTAGCTAAGCTGTCGTGCCGCAGTGCATCTACGTAGGTGGTGCGCTTCTTACCTTTCCTGGCTGTATCCAAGGAATCTCTTTTTAAAGGAAGGTGCACCGACGTCATTTTCTCTATAGTGCAATTTTAGATTACGGCAGATGTAGGTTTGCCACCCATGAGCGTCATGGCGCATCTCAGGCGTCCAACGCGTCCCTTCCTAAAAAAAGAGAATCCTTGGCTGTACCCTGGGTTGGCTCCCACAGTGTCAGTTTGATCGCCACTAGTTCCGGGTGCCTGACGCAGTCACCTGCCTCATCCCTCTGACTTTCTTTGTCTGTGACCTGTGGTAGGTCCCCGTAGAGGACCACATTTCTGACGTGGTCCTCTAGAGTAATGAATCAATCAATCGATCAATCAAAAGATGAAGCTACCTGTTCAGTGGCGGTAGGGCAGTAGTAGACCAGCACCAGCGTGGTGAACACGTTGGTGGCCAGGCCTACGATGGTGATGAGGTTGGGGGCCACCCACACGGGCACCCTGGCCACCAGCCACTCCCAGAAGCGCTGCATCACAGGCTCCAGCAGGGAGCAGCCCGTACTGCTGTACCTGTACCGTGTGACACACACACATATAGGCATATCAGTCGGATTGGCGGTGCGACATAGGTGTGAGAACCTCTAGTGAATAAAAATGACATTTCTGTTTGGCTTTTAGGCTTTGAATAGCCCTGGTTCAGAGCGTTAGTGAGTTCCCTCTAACGCCCTGGAAGACCCAGGGCTCTGCGCTTGTACAAGGAATTCCACTGGAAATTATTTTTATTTACTCCACAGTGCCCTCTACAGATTTTGGTTGACGGTAAGTTCAAATCCTCCAGATCTGTAGATGGCACTATGGAGTAAATAAAAATAATTTCCGTCTCGCTGACATATTTTATTTTCTGCCCAAAAAGTGTATTTTACAGAGTAGGTGGGGTGCTGAGAGGCTTCCCACCTCCGAGAATAGACTTTCAACAACACAAAACAGCCTTTTCTTCGGTGAGTAGCAAAATGGTTTAGTTTATTTTCACTACTCTTGAGCACTCGCAGGGCAGTGGAATTCCTTGTACAAGCGCAGAGCCCTGGGTCTTCCAGGGCGTTAGAGGGAACTCACTAACGCTCTGAACCAGGGCTAGGCTTTGAAGTAACACAGGGCAGATATAACAGAGAACCTAAATTCGGCATGTTAACAATTAATCTATCGATTAACTGCCGTTAAGAATTTACTTTTTTTGGGGGGGCTATTGAAAGTTACAGGTATGGTGTGTGTGATATTAAATATGAGCTTGCCATAATCACAGTAATTCTTAATCGTATTCAAAGGCTTTTGGAGAGAAATGAGACAGACTCCATAGAGCCCTGCAGAGGGCAGGTGTGTGTGTGTGTGTGTGTCTGTGTCCAGCTGATGCTCGTTGACGCTCGTTAATGTTATATACATCAAGGCAATTATGTTTCTGCACTCATTTTCGGTTTCGGACAACAATCTTCATTTTGGTCCTAAAAGACGGCGCTTATCAATTATTAACGATTCATCGATTGATAAGGTTATCAACTATCAATTAATGAATGAATCAATAATTTGCATCCCTAACCTAAATATACAAAGAAATGACATATTTAATAACGTTATATATAATTAAAAAAAATATATATACTGGAAATAGCAGATCTACAAGCTCACAATGCATCGCGATGCGTTGTGAGCTTGTAGATCTGCTATTTCCACTGCTTTTTGAAAATGTTTGGAAATTATTATGACGATTATGCAAAAGAATCATCGAAATTATCTCAAATAAATGGCGTACTTACCTGTGTTCCTCCAGTCTCTTGAGCTGGTGTCTGGTCAGGGGGGGTGAGGGCAGCTCTATCAGCCGGCGCAGGGCTCCAGGGGCCAGCCAGCAGGTTGCCTCCATGCCCCCCCCCACCACCACGCTGCTCTGCCCGGCCGGGGGGTCCCTGTCCCCGTCCCTGTCCCTGCTGCTGCCGCCACCCGGGACCCGGCGCAGCCGCGGACCACCTATAAGGGTTGGTGGTAACACCATAATGAGAGTGTAAGTTGACGATCAAATTGTCATACAATTGACTGTGATTGAAGACCTGAGGCCGATTCTACAAATCAGTACTTCTCAAACTTTCATAATTCAAAAGTTATTCAGCAGTTAATCAATACTTTCAAACACAAAAATTTTCAAAAATAGCAGATAACAACGTCACTTTGTGCCGCGCTGTGAGCTTGTAGATCTGCTATTTTTGAATAGCCAACGCTAAAATCTAAAATGACACAGATGCTTTCCCGGTTTTAATGGGTTAAAGGTAGAGCAAGAGATTAGGGACAACTGCTGATATTTACAAACTAGTCCTTATCTAAACAGCAATATCGGTTTCTTTTGTCATATAATTATATAGAAATGACTGACATTTCTATGTAAATCATTCCGTTTCCGTTTGTCATTTCAGAACCCCCAACTCTGAGAGTGTACAAATAGAACCAAATGGACCCTGACGGGTCCATTTGGTTACATTTGTACACTCTGAGAGTTACTGGCCTGTAAGGGTCCATTTGGAACCCAGGGGATCCCTGGACCCCACTTTGAGAACCACTGTCCTAGATTTTTTCCCCCTGTTATTATTACACACTGGTATCGGATCGGTACTCACTCTGTATCGACCAATACGCAAGTTATGTGTATCGGAATCGGTGTTGGGAAGGAAATGTATTTTTTTATCTCTCAATCCGGGGATGCATATGTGGCATTTTTAGATTTCCTTGGCTATTCAAAAATAGCAGATCTACAAGCTCATAGCCTATTTTTTTTTTAAATTTGAAGTTTGTGCAAATCTTTGAATATACATTTTTTTAAAGGGAACATTTTTTACTCAAATCTTTGCTTCTGGGGGTCCTTATTACAACATATTTTGAGATGGGGGTCCGCGGCCAAATGCGTATAATTGTGGGGGTCCTTGACATGAAAAAGTTTTAGAACCACTGATATAGAAACGTTTAGAAGACATTTGTACAATCCCCCAAAAGCAAAGATTTGAGTAAAATCTTTCGCTTCAAAATATATATAATCAAAAGATTTGCACAAACTTTCACGATGTTTTCAAAAATAGCAGATCTACAAGCTCATAGCGCGGCACTCGGTGCCGCGCTATGAGCTTGTATATCTGCTATTTTTGAATAGCCAAAGAAATCTGAAAATGACACAGATTCTTTCCCGGTCTGAATGGCTTAACTCAGATAGTTGTCACCTTGCTGCGGTCCGGGGACACTCATCCTGGAGCGTGCCTGGCCAGCCAGCCGGCTGCGGAGCACCGTCCGTCACCTCGTGTCACGCTTCAGGCTGCCTCTTTAAGAGCCTCCTTCAGGTGGGCCTGTCGTCAGCATCATGACATTTTACTTGACCATTAATTGTCAGACAAAGTGATTGCGATTAACAAACAATTGAATTGTGTCTTTTTTTTGGCCCATAGAACATTGGAACGCGAGAATAAAAATTATTTCTGCTTTGTAAACAAAAACTGACAAATAACTTAAAAGGTAGGGTAAGTGATATTTTTTTGTAATTTTCTTTTTGTTAAAAAGGTTAAAGTACTATATTCTGATATTGCCACAGAGTGTTTGTAAGGGGTCTCTCCAGCTCTTTAGTAAACAGAATATAGTACATTTTCAGGTAGGTGACTGACAACATTTAAGCCAATCAGGAGAGAGCACTGAAAATGCATGTTCTTTTACTGAACAAACACTCTATAGCCATGAGTACTATCAGAATATAGAGCTATTTAACACTTATTTTAACCAAAGTAAATCACTACCTTTAAATATCTCTGCTGTCGGGCAGAAACCAGCTAACTCTTTTTTTTCAGGACATTTTTCAGGAAATGAAAAAACAAAACAAAAAGTGGAGTTAGGAGGTTTTGTTCATCATTGATAAGAACAGCTGAATGGACCTCCAAGCTCACAATGAGGTTGGAGGTCAAAAGGGGGTGGAGCCTGGAGTCAGCTAAACCAGCTAACTCCACCCCCCTTTGGTGGAGTTAGCTGGTTTAGCAGAAAGTTTGAGGATCCAATGGAGTTAGCTGGTTTTGTCAGAAGCGCTTTTTAATACTTTTCATTGGTTCAATATTTTTGAAGGGTGTTCTTATAATATCTATCGTATCTTATATGTGTTATTATAAGTGAAACAACTGACATATTGTGACAATTACGCAAAAGTAGTAGTGATTATCTCAAAATGATTGCGATCAGTTGATTGTGTAATAATTGTGACAAGCCTACCTTCAGACTGCCTCGTGAGCACCTCCTTCAGGCTGCCTCTAGTAGTGCCTCCTCCAGTGCTAACACAACGGCCAGAGGCTGATCCACAAAGGAGCAGCAGGCTATGGTGGACAAGAACAGAGCATCAATACCACAATGTAGAAATACAGGCTTATACTGTAATAGGCCTGTCACAATTATGTAATTGTCTATTCATAATTGCCTAATCACAATTATTTGAGATAATCACAATTGTTTTTCATAATCTAAAAAAAAATCCATATGTTTTCAAATATAAAAAAGCAGAAATAGCAGATCTACAAGCTTACAACGCTTATTATATACATCAGCTATTTCCACTATTTCTATATATTTTTGAAAGTATAAAAGTATTAAACATTTATTTGTATATTTAAGTTATGTGTCATATCTGACCTGTGCAATTTTGGATTACGAAGCCTAAAAGGCAAACAGAAATACAAATTGTATTCATAATGTTCCAATGCCCAATACCAAATACACGGTTAAATCGTTATTCACAATTATTTGTATGACAATTAATCATCACATTTTGTAATTGTGACAGCCCTACCTCGTTACAAGTAAAAGTCAGTAATGTACAAAAGTATTGTCATATAAATTAACTTAAAGTAGCAAAAGTAAAAGTACTCGTGCAGAAAGTCATCTTATTGGACTATAAGTATTATCATAACCACTTAAAGCGGCACTATGTAACTTTTTATTAATGAATTAAATAAATAGTAATAGTAATGTTATCCAATCTCCAATCTGTATGGTAGAGTGTGTTAATACAATATAACTTATACAACTGGGGTGGTTGTATTTTGTCTCCCTGCTCTTCTATTGAGACATTCAGATCGTGTCAAAGGTCATGTCTCACCTAGACACAGGATCTGACATGAATTTTGACCTGATGATCAAGATTCCATTTATCCCCTGAGCAAGCAGGCCGGCTCTATTAGCTCAATGGTAAAAAATGTCAGCACTTGCGCAGTAAACCGGGTTCAAATCCGGGGTAGAAGAGGAAAGTTACACAGTGCAGCTTTGAACCTATTTGTTTCGAAAATAGCCTGGTCTACAAGCTCACACTTTGTGAACATTGTGACTTCTCTCTAGAGCTTCAGTCAAAAGAAAATACATCATTCAGGTGAGGATAGGATACCATTCCGTCCAGTAGTACCAACTAAATAAACAAACTCCGGACTTTTACTTGTAACAGAGTATTTCTACATTGCAGTATTGACACTTGAGTAAAACATGAGAATACTTTTTCCACCCCTATTTAACACTGTTACTGAACAAACAAAATATCACTAACATAAGCTTAGTAAGAAATCTCAGCTACTCCTTCCAATAATGGGACAAATGTAACCATATGGATATGGGTTAAATGAATTAACACACTCACGAATCAGTTTATTAATTAACGTTTTGTAACAACAACAACAACAACAACAACAACATAGTAACTAAGTAAATTTACTCAAGTACTGTAGCCTACTTAAGTACAATTTTGAGGTAT
>NC_137612.1:58158378-58180878 GCF_963280865.1 Gymnoscopelus braueri
CCCAAAAAAAGGTCGGCTCATGGCAGGTTTCTGTGTTCTGACCTGGATGAAGGGACGCTGCACGTAGTTGTAAATGACCTCTGACTTCCCGCCGGGACGGCGTTTCACCTTCTCCTTACAGGTGGGGTATCCTGGGAAAAGTGGTGGAAAAAGTACTCAAATTCTTTACTTAAATAAAAGTACCAATACTGTAATATAGAAATACTCTGTTACAAGTAAAAGTCCAGAAATCTAAATTTACTTAAGTAAAAGTACAAAAGTATTGGCATCAAAATGTACTTAAAATACCAAAAGTAAAAGTACTTAAATATTGGAAAATAGCAGATCTACAAGCTCACAACGTGTCGTGATGCGACGCGTTGTGAGCTTGTAGATTGGCTATTTTCAAATAGCCTAGGTATAAAATAAAGCTAAAGTGGTGAATGCATGTTTCATAATATCATAATTTATATCTGAAAAGTAACTAGTAACTAAAGTCTTCAAATAATTGTAGTGGAGCAAAACCCTAACCAAAACAATATTTGCCTCTGAGATGTAGTGGAGTAGAAGTAAAAGTATTGGAAATTGGAAATACGCAAGTAAAGTACAAATACCATTTTTTTTAACTTAAGTACAGTACAGTACTTAAGTAAATGTACTTAGTTACTTTCCACCACTGCTGGGAAATAAGGATAGTGCAGTGGTTATTCCAACTAATCAATTTAACCCAATCTATTAAGATGCCAATTAAAGCATCTGTCATTTCAGATTTTAGCGTTGGCTATTCACAAATAGCAGATATGCAAGCTCACAGCGGCACAGCGAGTTTGTACATCTGCTATTTTGTTTTTACATTTTTGAAAAGTCTTTCTTGAAAAAGTTTGTGAACTATACTGATTTAGAAGGCATTTGTAGAATCAGCCTCAGGTCTATAAAAAATCATAATCATTTGATTTTAATAAAAATCTAATCAATCTCTTTTTTTTATTTTATGAAAAAAAAAGCTGAATATGCATACCTTCTATTCCAATCCTGATGTTCTTCAGTCCTCTCTCCTTCAGCAGGGTTTTGGCAACATCTCTGTTTTCAATGTATTTGAAGAAGCGGAACAGTTTGGTGCTGTACACAACTTTAACACGAACACAAAAATGAACACAAAAATTTACACAAAATGAACACAATGATGATAGAAGCGTAGCGCTGTACACCAAACCTTTTTACCTTTTTGCAAAAAATACATTATGCCCTATTTTTATTTTTGATGTGATCTACAAGTTCAGAGCGTATCGCCTTGTGACGCGCTCTGTGCTTGAGGATCGGATATTTTTTCACTTTGTACACCATTGTACAGTACCCATTATTATAGTACTTTGAGGCCTGACACATTGATGACATTCATCTCCATATATAGGCATAAAAGGGACACACAGACAGACAGACAGACAGACAGTGATACACACACCAAGTTTGAATGAAGTTTATCGCTCAGATGGTCCTCGAGTTATTGGGAAAATATTTATACACACAGATTCTGTGCATTTATAGATATATATTTGAAGGCCGTTATGCGGCACTGCTGTAACACACCTGTAGTGCTCCATATGTGTGCATTTTTGTGTTTTTGGTGGGGCTATTGTCATAAAACAATAATGAAAGAAAATAAAAAACTGCACGTGGCACTGAAATTAAACCGGGTGCTGATTCAAACCTTGCACTCACTCTGTGAATACTCCTCTCCCATAGGTGGAGGGTTGTCGGGGTCCCAGTCCACCGAGTCCTCGTCACTCAGTACAACGATGTGACACTCTCTCTCTCCCTCCCGGGCGCTCGACACCATGACGGGCACGATCAGCTCCCCCAGGAACGCCTCGAACTGACACCTCGCACCGTCATTGGACAACTCGTGGAGCAATGCACCTTGGGAAGTCACACACAGGTTTGCTTCGTTCACTTCCATCTGATTGGCATTTAGGTGCTGCAATCCGTATAGATCTTTCATTCACTAAAAATATGACGGATTGCGGTAAAGACTGTCGATTACAGACAGTCTGTAAAAGAGAACCGAAGTCTGACATCACTGCCGAGGCCGCTAGAGGCCGCTATCCCCCTGAGTCAAAGTGTTATTTTTTCCATTGAAAATACCAGGTCTCAATAGCATCGTGGCATAAACTGTGTTCCAAAAATAAACAAATGAGCCTGGCAATTTTATTCATATGGATATGAAGCATCAACTAACGGTGAAAATGTGTGAAGAAAGAAAAAAAAAATCTCCAAACACAGACGTTATCAAATGTAACTCAATATCATAAACGACACAGAGTCACACACCTGACAGAATCACCGGGCTGATTTGTTTACTTTTGGAACACCGTTCTTATGACACGATGCTAGATGACCCTATGGTATGGTATATGTATATATATATAAAAAGGAGAAAATGGAAAAAAGGAGAAATTTACTTTTTGGTGTCCCAGTGTTTGGGAAACAGTGCTCTAGGGTACAATCTAAGCACAGATGGAAAGAATTGGAATAAACTCAGATATAGCCTACAGTATAATGTTCTTCAGCAGTTTTGCCATTTCCGCTTATTATAAGCGACTTTGGGTTTCCTTTTCTGTAAAGTTGCTTGTAAATGCTGGTAGTTGCGTTTTTTTGGGCTTGTTTCTAAAGTGTAGTTGCTTATTTGACAGGTACTCACTGAGGTCTCTGCACCTCACGGTGCTGTAGTCAAAGGTGATGCACAGGTAGTCACAGGCCTCTCTGAGCTCAGCCAGCGGGACCCCCTCTGGGCAACGAAGGACCCCCTCCCTGTAATAGTCCTGTAACAAGCACACACATGCACGCACACGCACGCACACGCACGCACACACACACACACACACACACACACACACACACACACACACACACACACACACACACACACACACACACACACACACACACACACACACACACACACACACACAGACACACACACACACACACACACACACACACACACACACACACACACACACGTTTATATTACTATACTTGAAGGGACATCGACATTTTAGAGCAACGATTTTCTGAAACTTAACTTCCAAATGGGTGATATCCCCCCACTTCTGGGACGAAAAAAAAAGAAGAAAAAAAACTCAGACGAGCCGGAGGTTTTTCCGGGTGGAAAACGGAACGCTTGTCCTAAAACACACTGCCCCATTTTTTTCACGGACAGAGGCCGCTGGATTAGACCCGGGGCGAGGATGTTTTAGGACGACGGTTCTTGTTATCCTTTTGTGAATGGAGAGGTGCGAGATGGAGAGACGCTTCCTTTTTACCACACATCTACACTTCATGGAGTATTTTTATTGCGAAAAACCCGAAATAAAAGAAGAAAAAAACGCAAAAAAACAGTGGTCGTGGGTATACGCTAGCGCGTTTTCAATGGATGAAATGGTTAGTAGACGGTATACGCTTTTTTCTAAAACATTCTGTCCGGTATACTATCATTCGAGAACCAAGGGGGGCACGTGCACACGCGTTCAGCACGTGCACGCGTGTTCAGCGCGCGCGCACGCTCTGGTCACGCAGGCACACACGACCACGCACATGTCGTGCAGGGAATGATTAGCGTATACCTCCGAAAAAAACCTAGAACACACCACTGTGTGTGTGTGTGTGTGTGTGTGTGTGTGTGTGTGCGTGTGTGTGTGTGTGTTGCGAAATATTGCTCTGTTTCAGCTGTTATAGGCAGTTTGTCTGTGTGGAGGAGAAGCGCCATACATCCTTAGAGACCATGAACTATCAACCCCGTTATATTTGTTCCCTGTAAATTAATTGTAATTTGTGGATTTAAATAAATAATTAAAGTATGTGTGTCTGTGTGCATGCGTGCGTGCGTGTACTCACCAGTACCACTCTGAAGATGTTGGCACCAACTCCGTCAGCGACCTCGTACTCTCCCTTGGAGTTTGGACGGGTGAAGTTGTTTCGTCGACCTGCACCGAACATCCTGGAACATGCAAGAGACATGGACCAAGAAGAAGAGAATTCACTGTAGCATCCCTATAGAGAACTGTAGTCAGACATCACTGTCGCTATAGACTATGCTGCTATCCCCCATATATAAGAGCTGTGTTCCAAAAATAAACAAAATGATCCCTGCGATTTTACTCATAAGGATATGAAGCATATCACAAAGAATAGCAGATCTGCAAGCCACTTCTATAGATCTGCTATTTTCATGAAGTTATTTGGTATAGAGGGGGTAAGAAGTGGACCTGTACCTTCCCAGCATGGTGTCGGGGTGGGCGGTGAACAGGGCGGGGTCCACTACAAAGTGGGTGCCGTCCACCAGCAGGGTGACTCTCTCTGGGGCGGGGCGCGCTGAGGTCATGATGGGAGGGACCATGTTGTCCCAACCTGTCTGGACTGTGAGATCTGTCACAAACAAAGAGTTATAATATCTCCCTTCAACTACAAGGACTAAGTAACAGTGCCGGCACTGTCGTGCCGTGCCATGCATTTTACAGGTTCTGGATGTGTTTCCATCAGTGGTGGAAAAAGTACTCAATTTACTTAAGTAAAAGTATCAATACTGGAATATAGAAATACTCTGTTACAAGTAAAAGTCCGGTAATCAAAATTTACTTGAGTAAAAGTACAAAAATATTGGTATCAAAATATGCTTAAAGTACAAAAGTAAAAGTACTCATTATGCAAAATGTCCCATTTCACAAGATATCAAATGTATTAAAATCTTTTGAAAACAGCAGATCTACAAGCTCACAACGTGTCGCATCGCAACGCATTGTGAGCTTGTAGATCGGCTATTTTCAAATGGCCGAAATGTATACAGGTCTGAAGTGATTAATTAGTTTTGTAATAATAATCAAAATCTACAAAGCAACTAGTAACTACAGTTTTCAAATAATAGTGGAGTAAAAGTACAATATTTGCCTCTGAGATGTAATAAGATAAGATAAGATAAGATAAGAGCTTGCCTTTATTGTCATTGCATACACAACGAAACATAGTTTGGTACCTCTGCAGACAACAACAGTATCAAAAGAAGAGCACTGAACATTGAAGGAACAATTAAAAAAACCTTGGTCAAAGTCCAAGTCAGGTCAGTCAGTCCCACAGTCATTTTAAAATAATAAAACAAGAATAAAATAATTGAGAAAAGAATAGAATAAGGAGGCCCCCATAAATGAAAGACATATCATGTGTACACATATTGCACACACCAACGCACTGTCATCATGATCAGGTAAACAAAATCCATGGTGTGTTCATATTTTTAGTTCATATTTTTAGTTCATATTCGGCGAGTACGCGTGCGTGATTGAGAGTCAGAATCCAGCAGACTTTTTACAGCCCTTGGAAAAAAGCTGTTGGACAGCCTGTTTGTCCTGGTTCTAACCACCTTCAGTCTGCCCGAGGGCAGGGTCTCAAACAAGTGGTGGCTGGGGTGTGTGGGGTCCTCGATGTAATGGAGTAGAAGTGTAATGAAGAGTGGAAATACTCAAGTAAAGTACAAACACCTCAAAATTGTACTTAGGTACAGACACAGTACTTGCATACATGAACTTTCCACCACTGGTTTCCATATCGCTACGACTGGGTTTCACATAAGGTTCTCAGAACCTAATTTGGGTTCTGCTCAGGAGTTCTGAGAACGCAACAACAACTCTTGTACAGTAACATCAGTCTTCCCGTCTCTCCAGCTCTTTAGTAAATACATTGGGATACCAATTTAATCCAATCAGGAGAGAGAACTCATGACAGGATACAGGATACACAAGTGGAATTGGAAGTGATGAAACAAATAAATGAGCAGAAAGATTTGGAACTGGAACACCAGCGGACATAGACACAGATACCGCGGGGGCCTCGGGGCTTAAGCCCCCACCCGAAATGATCAGCCCCCACATCAATCTCAGATGTCGGGGCTCAAACTTACAGTACCATTACCATTACTATAGCGGGGCACAGCTCTGAAGGCGCAAATGCGTGCCCGCGAGAGAGCCGGCAACGTGCTGTTAACGCCTAGAACAATAGCCCAGACAGAGAAAAATGGAGTTGAGCCCCCGCGGCCGCGCACATAAATCGGCGCGCCTGCCAGCGGATGAATCATCTTCGTGGGGTTCTCTCTCCTGATTGGATAAAATTGGTGACCCTCACCTGAAGATGTATTTTCTGTTTATTAAAGACAAAAGACAAACACCAGCCTATAGCAATAATTACTATCAAAATATAAACATTTGTGACACAAAAATATCACTTACACTATACTTTAACCACTTAAACACTCTAGAGTAGACTTAGTAAACCTGATATGAGTTGTCTCTGTATACTTGGAGCGCTCTTTTACGTCTGCACAAAAGCTCTTTACCAAACATAGCCGATCTACAAGCTCAAAATGTGCCGCGTGCGACACATTTTGAGCTTGTAGATCTGCTATTTTTTGGTGAATGTTCCCCCCCAGAACCGGCATGCTGGGGTTACAGTGGTTAAATGAATAGTCATGAATACAGCATGTAAACTAAATGAGAAACGTACAGTCACAGTGTACTCACCACGTCACCAGTAGACCAACAGCACTGTGTGTGTCAGTGTGTTGCTAATGACAGAAGGAGGATTTACTAATCACCTATAATCCAATTACCAGTCGCGCGTGCGTGCGAGTGTGTGTGTGTGGGGGGGCGGGCAGACAACAGTCTTCTGTCCTTAAAACAAACAGACAGACAGACAGACAGACAAGACAGACAGACAGACAGACAGACAGACAGACAGACAGACAGACAGACAGACAGACAGACAGACAGACAGACAGACAGACAGACAGACAGACAGACAGACAGACAGACAGACACTCATACATCTTCACCACATGACCCCAGAGAGTGTACCGAGGGAAAAATCCAAGGGAAAAATTACTTTGATTGTATGACCTAGTGTGCAACGTTTCGACAATTGGACATGATTTGTGGCATTTTGTGCAAAACAGGCCACTCCTGTAAACTTTGGATGCCAATCGTAGCCAATATGAAACATCGGACAGATACTTCTTGATCACATGACCATAGAGATGTCTGTGAGGTTTGGAAAAAATCTGTAGGAGTAATGCATAATAAAACAAATTGTATGGTTTGTATGGAATAAACCTGGAATAAACAATTTGACAATCAGGTGTACCAAACCTTTCTCAGTTCATCCTATAAAAGGTAATGTTTTATTTCTGCGTCATACATTTTTGTGTTTAGGAGACAATTTGCATATTTTAATACATTAGCTATTTCAAACCAGTATGGACACAGGGAAGTAGTATGAACCTTTATTTTTGTAGCACCTTTCACAACACAGTTACACAAAGTGCTGACATGAATCACTATAAATGTAAGACAAACAAAAAGAGGTCGACGCGGTCAGTGCATCCATTAATTGTGTCACAAAGTCGACGATGTCTTCAGATGTCCTCCTGTCTCCGGTTGTTGTCCGTCCCCTCCTCTCTCCCCGCGTGTCCCTGTCCCTCCGCGTCTCTCTCGTTCTTCTGAAGGAGCTGGTGGAGGACAGGGTCTCGTGTCTTCGGCAGGGGAACGGGGGGGAGAGCAGAGCTACCGGTGGACAATCTTTTCTCTGGAAGGAACCAAACAGCAAAAAGACAGAGACAACCAGAGACACCGTCAGTCCTTTAATCTCTGCACAACTGGCCATGAACTAGTCGTACATGTCATGCTAAAAACAAACTGCACAATGAAAAGTATTACAGTGAAATCTTCAGTGGTTTATCCATTTGTATCTCAGAGAGTTGACCCTCTATGTCACTATGAGTTCTTAACACAGAGGATTTTACAATTACAGTACAATTACAGTTGACCTGCCCATCAACCTCTTGGGAGGATGGTGCTCATTATTTTTGCGACTGTTGTTGCAAGAATTCCTATGTATTTGTGCAAATGGCAAATTCATATATTCTCTTGAATCTGGCTGTGGACACTGATATGGATCTTGATATTTAATGCGTTTTTAAATGTCTTTTAATCTGCTGTAATACAAATTGCCCTGTTTGGGACAAATAAACGCTACCTTGACCTTGATTTACAATGTAGGCATTTGTCAGACGCTCTCATCCAGAAAGACTTAAAAGTGTGAGATCAGAATAAGTGAACATGAACTCTAGTTAAAGGTAGGGTAAGTGATATTTTTTGGTATATTTATTTGTTTTTGTTTTTTGTTAATAGGTTAAAGTACTATATTCTGATAGTAATCATTGCTACAGAGTGTTTGTTTGGTCACAGGGGTCTCTCCAGCTCTTTAGTAAACATAATATGTACATTTTCAGGTAGGTGACAACATTTAAGCCAATCAGGAGAGAGCACTGAAAATGCATTTTCTGTTTAATAAAGAGCTGGAGAGACATGGAGACTCCTTTTACTGAACAAACACTCTATGGCAATGAGTACTATCACAATAAAGAGCTATTTAACACTTATTTTAACCAAAGTAAATCACTTACCCTACCTTTAACAAATGAAATTACGTAAATAGTCACAAAAGTTGAATTTAAGGAAAAGCCAAACTAGTGTCTCAAAGAAACTAAGATACAAAGTAAACAATGAACGTAGCATCTGTCTAAACAACATGCTATCTAAATAACATTCTGTACATTATCAGGGTGAGGGTGAGTGCTAGGGGGTGAGGTGGAAATGTAATAGGTGACTGCTAGGGGGTGAGGTGGAGTGTGAAGAGATGAGTGCTAGGGGGTGAGGAATAGGAATAGGAGAGCAATGCAACGTCACCCGCACAGGAGAGCCATGACATTACCATGTGAAGACTAATAAGGTATCAACAGAAATGTATCATCATTCTGTAGAGGTGAGTGGTAGGGGGTGAGGTGGAGTCTGAAGAGGTGAGTGCTAGGGGGTGAGGTGGAGTCTGAAGAGGTGAGTGCTAGGGGGTGAGGTGGAGTCTGAAGAGGTGAGTGCTAGGGGGTGAGGTGGAGTCTGAAGAGGTGAGTGCTAGGGGGTGAGGTGGAGTCAGAAGAGGTGAGTGCTAGGCCTGGGGGTGAGGTGGAGTCTGAAGAGGTGAGCGCTTGGGGGTGAGGTGGAGTCTGAAGAGGTGAGTGCTAGGGGGTGAGGAGGAGTCAGAAGAGGTGAGTGCTAGGGGTGAGATGGAGTCAGAAGAGGTGAGTGCTAGGGGTGAGGTGGAGTCTGAAGAGGTGAGTGCTATGGGTGAGGTGGAGTCTGAAGAGGTGAGCGCTTGGGGGTGAGGTGGAGTCTGAAGAGGTGAGTGCTAGGGGGTGAGGAGGAGTCAGAAGAGGTGAGTGCTAGGGGTGAGGTGGAGTCAGAAGAGGCGAGTGCTAGGGGGTGAGGTGGAGTCAGAAGAGGTGAGTGCTAGGGGGTGAGGTGGAGTCTGAAGAGGTGAGCGCTTGGGGGTGAGGTGGAGTCAGAAGAGGTGAGTGCTAGGGGGTGAGGTGGAGTCTGAAGAGGTGAGTGCTAGGGGGTGAGGAGGAGTCAGAAGAGGTGAGTATTTGAGTAATGAGTCTGCAGTAGCCTGGAAACCAGACAAATCTGCCACAGCTAAAAAACATTGCCCAGGACAACTCCTCTGGCACTCCTCGTTTTTAATTACATTTCGCTCACCCCAGAGTTGTGGGTGAACAATCAGAGCCCACTAAACAAAGTTTTTTTTTTTTTGCTGTGACGTTTGAATCTGTTTTCCGCCCCTTGGAAATGAATCTTCCACACCGAAGTTCCAGACTAATATCTACGCAGTGATATTAGACTGGCCATACCATGCAGGCTAAGTCTGCAGTTCTGCCTGCAATGGGGAGTTTATTCCACAGCATAGGGGCCAGGAAGGAGAAGAGTCTAGGAGTCTATGAGTGCTAGGGGGTGAGGAATAGGAATAGGAGAGCAATGCAACGTCACCCGCACAGGAGAGCCATGACATTACCATGTGAAGACTAATAAGGTATCAACAGAAATGTATCATCATTCTGTAGAGGTGAGTGCTAGGGGGTGAGGTGGAGTCTGAAGAGGTGAGTGCTAGGGGGTGAGGTGGAGTCTGAAGAGGTGAGTGCTAGGGGGTGAGGTGGAGTCTGAAGAGGTGAGTGCTAGGGGGTGAGGTGGAGTCTGAAGAGGTGAGTGCTAGGGGGTGAGGTGGAGTCAGAAGAGGTGAGTGCTAGGGGGTGAGGTGGAGTCTGAAGAGGTGAGTGCTAGGGGGTATGAAACAGTTGCTGGCCATACCATGCAGGCTAAGTCTGCAGTTCTGCCTGCAATGGGGAGTTTATTCCACAGCATAGGGGCCAGGAAGGAGAAGAGTCTAGGACGTGTGGAGCGTTGTCCAGGGTGTTTTAGGGAAGGGAGAAAAATCTAGGACACGTGGAGCATTGTTCCAGGGTGTTTTAAGGAAGGCTTGTGCAGCATTCCTGTGTTACCACAAAACTAATTTCACCCACTTCTTTAGATGAGTCACTAAAGTTAATTCTGACTCTAATTCTTAACTGATCTATAGGCGGGAAGGGGTGTGATTTTACCGTGTACAGGAGTAGTATTTGAGCAGTTGTGGTGTTATTGTGAGCTTGTAGATCTGTTAATTAAGAGGAGAACAGATCATTTAAAAGGGTATTTACCTCCTGGTCCAATGGGACGCATGAGTCTGTTCATCTGGATGTTCCAGTGCTTGACGCTGGTACTGGCCTGACGCAGCTTCCTCTGAGCAGCCTGGACAACAAGAACAATGTTCATGTAACTCTGAGCTCACTGGTCAGCAAACATCAAACGCTACTGTTCAATTTCAAAGACATTTTGCAGTTTTTATTATTATTAAATAAAAGATTGTGTAGGCAATTATTGTTACCGCTTTTTTGGTCCTGTTTCATCATTATGCCAATTAATTCCTCCCCACACACATTTGTGCGTTGCCACTGCTGTTGTATCCTACTGGTGGTGGAAAGTAACTAAGTACATGTACTCAAGTACTGTACTTAAGCAAAATTTTAAGGTATTTGTACTTTACTTGAGTATTTCCAATTTCCAATACTTTTACTTTTACTCCATTACATCTCAGAGGCAAATATGTTACTTGTACTCCACTACAATTATTTGAAAACTTAAGTTACTAGTTACTTTGTAGATTTTGATTGTTATCACAAAACATTAAAAAATACATTAACCACTTCAGCCTTATACATTTTGGCCATTTGAAAATAGCCGATCTACAAGCTCACAATGCAGATCTGCTATTTTCAAAATATTTTAATACATTTGAAAACTTGAAATGGGACATTCTGCATAATGAGTACTTTTACTTTTGGTACTTTAAGTACATTTTGATGCCAATACTTCTGTACTTTTACTCAAGTACATTTTGAATTTCGGACTTTTACTTGTAACAGAGTATTTCTATATTGCAGTATTGATACTTTTACGTTAAACATTTGATTTTATTTTTTCCACCTCTGGTGGCCGCTGCTGTTCATTGGAGCAATGCATCGCATGTTGTTCATCGACCCTTACGGGGCTATTTGGTATTATTCATACACACTCAAGAGTTAAATTATCACTGAGGATTTTACAGTGTAGATTTGGGTCCCAGAGTAAAAATAGTTTTATTAAAGGAATACACCACCCAAAAAAAAGGCATTTTTCTATCAATTACTCACCTCATGAAGCCGTGAATTCATGGAGATTTTTTATTTATTTTTCTGAGCCAATAATTCTATAATTGAGGACTGTGCTGCGGTAGAAGACCACAATTAAACTATATAAAAGAATGATATGAACTCCAAAACAACTCTCACAGTGTAATCACTGATGAGCCTATGATTCAGGTTCAAAAACAATATTTTAAATATGGTTTTGCTCTTGTTAAGATTGGTCTCCTATTAACTTCAATTAGTCAAATATTGGATTATTGGCTCAGGAACGCGACAAAAACACATTTTGGGTGAAGTATTCCTGTAAATGGGGGTCCGTGGCCTCATGGTATGCATATCAAAATGGGGGTCCTTTAAATGATAAAGGTTGAGAATCATTGTTGTGTACCTGTATGTCCATGTCAACTCGCTGGCGGCTGGACCGCACCTTGTCCAGCTGCCTGTGGGCCTCCTGCAGCGCCTGGGTCTTGAGTTCCATCTCCTGCCTGAGTTCATGCTGCTCCTGCTGGGTGTGGACGATGTAGCGCTCATGCTCCTCCTGGAGTGCCAGCAGAGCCTTCGACTTCTCCTCTTCCTCGGCCAAAAGCCTAGAGCCAGTGGTGCAAAGAAGTACGCAGGTGTTTTACTTAAGGGAACAGGTGGTTGACATAAATGGAGCCCTGTCCTCATCCCTCCCAGTGAAGCTCAAGGAAGCATTCTTGAGCCGTTACTGTTCTTAATTTATGTTAATAACGTGAAATCAGCTTGTAATTGCAATTTGACGGCTCAGCACTCCTAGTCTCGGAAAAGAACAAATTGCATGTCTAAAAAGCCCTCAGATCTGAGCTCAACAATATCCACACCTGGCTGCCTTTACACCACTTGGCTGGCTAACTGCATTACGCCTGGGAAAAACGGAATCCATTATTTCTTTCTAAAGTCAACCTCAGTAAGTCAGAAGACTTTACGGTCACAGTTGGTGACCATGTAATTACAAGTAAAGAGGTAACCTAGCCGGGTTGTATTTTGGATACCAATATTTCCGGTGAAAAAATCAATCACAGGTGATTATGAACGTCCACCAAAGAACAAGCTTTTTTGGGCAGGATCTCCTCCTCGACCATACTTGCACCTAATAGTTCACTAACATCTCAATGTCACTAAAAAGCTAAACTGAAGACCTCTCAAAACAGGACTCCCCCAGGACTCACTTTGCTAGTCTAGGTTGACTCAAGGTAGCAGACAGAGTGCAACATCTCTCAATGGGTCTAGTCTTTAAGATACTCAGAGGATCAGTGCCCAGATACCTGTCAAACTACTCCTCTAGAGTGAGTGACACACATGGGCATAACACCAGAAGGAGATCATCTGACCTCGTTCCTCCAAAATTCGGCTCAAACATGGGGGGAAATGCATTCTACTATGCAACACCATAATGTGGAATCACCTACCAAAGGAGATAGGTTCTCGACTCCCTACCCAAACTCAAAACGAACCTAAAATAATTCCTATGCGACTGACCGACTCGCATATAGAACCAACTATCCAACCAATATGCCCATATATGGGCATGCCAATATACAGGGTATGGGCATAATCTAATGACATCAGGGATCTACATACTGTATTATGTGCACAGACAGGTACAACAGGTACTCTGACAAATCCTTCTACACTATGACTCAGACGTATTGGTCAGATTGTACTGTAGTTGCAAACTCTAGATGTGCCGAATCTCTAGTTTTATTCAAATAGATTTTTGTTACATATTTTTTGTTTTATTTGCCTGCGGGTGTCGCTGTTGAGGGATTTTGCCTGTCAATCATCGCCTCTGCTCCAAAGGACAGGGGAGGGGTGGGGAGGAGAAGGGGCGGGATTTAAGGACTGTGACATCAAAGTCCAGGGGCCAATCACAGCACTTTTTTTAGCCTAATTAATTATTCAGAAAACCCCAGACCACAAAAAAATCCACTGAATGTTCAAAGTTTAGGTTTTTTGCGTGTAATGAGGTCATAAAACAAAAAAAGAAAAAAAAAGAAAATGAATGTCATGAAACCTTTAAATAAATCCACATGAAAGATGATCTCCAAGACCACCTGATCTCAGTACTTCTTTAACCACTTAAACCCCTGTATTTGTATTCTGGGGAAACCACGTTGCGACGCGTTGTAAGCGAAGTGTATTTTCAGCGAAGATATTTAATGCGCAGCGAAAACTCAAAATATGCTAGCATAGAGCCCTGAGGGACTCCTAAGTGGTTAAAAAGTCGACAACAGAGCTGACAGCAGAGTGCAACGAAAACCACAAGGATTCAAACACGATGACAGGAAGCCAGCCTGTCATATGAGACTGAGAGCTGTGTGTGTGTGTGTGTGTGTGTGTGTGTGTGTGTGTGTGTGTGTGTGTGTGTGTGTGTGTGTGTGTGTGTGTGTGTGTGTGTGTGTGTGTGTGTGTGTGTGTGTGTACCTGGCCTGTGCGAGGCAGAAGGCCTCCTCGTCGCGTCGGGTCCTGACCTGCTCCTGCAGCGCCTCCTCCAGACATCTCTGCGTCTCCTCCAGCTCCCGGATCCTCCTCCTCTGTCTCTCTGCCTCCTCCTCCTTCTGGCTCAGCTCGTCCTGCATGCTGGCCCGCGCCTGAGACACCACAACATGATGCTTTACTATAGCATGGGAAAAGTCAGTTGCAATTCAGGAGCCAAGAAGGAGACAGGGTCAAAATCAGGAGTGTTGGCAGGTATGCTGAGACCGTTCTTGTATGTGAGGGGGCCATGTTTTTCAAAACATTAATGTTAGGTGTGTGACAAGGTTATTAGCTTTGGATTTTAGTTTTAGATCAGTTCGTTTAAAATCTTTTTTAGAGCGGATTTGCTAGTTTTTATTATTTATTATTTTTGAAAATGCTAATAATTTTAGTTAGTTTTTATTAGTTTTAGTGTTAGTTTTAGTTTTTTTTTACACTTTCGTTCATTTGTCAGGTGCAGGATTGAAAAGGTCAGATTGTAAACAAGTAACTGAAGGACCGCGAGGTGCCGTACGGTGGTGCCGACAGCTGGTGTAAAACTGGTACAGCAAAATAAATAGATTAAGATTTCATATCATCCCAAAAAGCTTATAAATAGACAAAAACGAAAACTAAGGGCATTTTGTCTATAATTTCAGTTCGTTTGAGTTACTTTTGTAAACACACAATACAGTTTCAGTTAGTTATCGTTATTTATTTTTAATTCTTGTTATTATTTATTTCAGTTAACAAATCTTTTTTTCTTTTTCAATTTTAGTTTTTGTTATTTCATTAGTTTTAATTGACTATAATAACCTTGGTGTGTGAGCTGCTGACCTGTTCAGCGTCTTGAAGCTGTTGTTGCAGCGCTCTGTTCAGCTCCTCATGCTGTTGTCTCCACCTCCTCTCCTCCTCCAGGAGGTCTGCCTGCGCCTGACGCTGCGCTCCCTAAAACACCATGTTCAAAACTTTACACTGGTGTCTGAACCCCCTAAAACACCATGTTCAAAACTTTACACTGGTGTCTGAACCCCCTAAAACACCATGTTCAAAACTTTACACTGGTGTCTGAACCCCCTAAAACACCATGTTCAAAACTTTACACTGGTGTCTGAACCCCCTAAAACACCATGTTCCAAAACTTTACACTGGTGTCTGCACCTCCTAAAAATCAAGTTCAAAACTTTATGCTGGTGTCTGCATCGCCTAAAAATCCAGTTCAAAACTTCACACTAGTGTCTGAACCCCATAAAAATCAAGTTCAAAACTTTATGCTGGTGTTTGAACCCCATAAAATATAGTTCAAAACTTTACACTGGTGTCTGTACCCCCTAAAACATGCCGTACAGCCGATCTACAAGCTCACAACGCGACGCAACCCCTAACCCTAATTTGAATACTTTTCCTAATTGTAAAAGACTAACAAAAAAAAAATATATATGTATTAGTTTTTTACCCTAAAACAACCATTTCTCTTGTGAGGACCAGGAAAATATACTCACACACGCGTGCACACACACGCGCGCGCGGCCGCGCGCACACACACACACACACACACACGCACGCGGCCGCGCGCGCGCGCGCGCGCACACACACACACACACACACACACACACACACACACACACACACACACACACACACACACACACACACACACACACACACACACACACACACACACACACACACACACACACATGCACACACGCACACCTGTAGGAGTTGCAGTTGCACCAGGTTGGTGTCTCTCTCTGCCTGCAGGAGGTGGAGTCTGTGTAGCTCCTCCTCCTTGGCGACCTGTCTCTGCCCTCGCTCCACCCTCTGCTGGCGGCGCTGCGTCTTCAGCTCGGCGTGCAGGGTTACGCCCCGGCCCTCTACGCACAGACGCAACGCCGTCTGGATGGCTGCACACACCGGACACACCCATTAATCTGTGTGTGTGTGTGTGTGTGTGTGTGTGTGTGTGTGTGTGTGTGTGTGTGACTGTGTGTGTGTGTGTGTGTGTGTGTGTGTGTGTGTGTGTGTGTGTGTGTGTGTGTGTGTGTGTGTGTGTGTGTGTGTGTGTGTGTGCAGGGACGCAGAGAGCGTTTAAGAACCAAAGGGGACGCATAAGCGTGCGCTTTTTTACCGAATTTGTAACGTTTTGTTTTTGTTACATTATTTCGGTTAATTTGGTACAAAAATGTCAGAGGTTTCTTCTTTTTTTCCCTCTTCTTCCCAAAAGTGGGGGGGATATCCCTCCCCCCAATGGAACTAAGTATGTCCAAACCCCCCCCCCCTCTCTCCCTGTGTGTGTGTGTGTGTGTGTGTGTGTGTGTGTGTGTGTGTGTGTGTGTGTGTGTGTGTGTGTGTGTGTGTGTGTGTGTGTGTGTGTGTGTGTGTGTGTGTGTGTGTGTGTGTGTGTGTCTGTGTGAGGATGTGTGCGTGTGCGTGTGCGCATGCACACGCCTGTATTACTGCATTAAAAGGCTTTAGGCTCATCAGAGGCGTACGGTCATTGGGGCCAACGAGGCCATGGACCGGTCTGTGTGAACCCTGCTTGCCCCTATGTTGACCAAAAATCAACATAACAACATTAGCAGCACTCACCCTTTAAGTCGCCTTTGTTTTCAAATGGGGCTCATTTGCATTCGGCCGAATTGTTAATGAGTGGCCATTAGAAAAACAGTTTCGCCGTCAAACCGGTTCTCCATTGCGCAGAGACGAGCACCTCTCCATTCAGAAATGTAATAGAAGAAGAACCGTCGTCCTGAAACACCCTGCCCCGCGTCTAAACCGGCGGCCTCGGTCCGCGGAAAAAATGGGGTAGTGTGTTTTGGGACGAGCGTTCCGTTTTCCACCCGGAATGGCTCGGTAATTCTCTATAGACTTATCAGCCGTTGTTGTGCGGTTAAGATTCTGGCCCGGTCAACGTTAGAATTCACCATACGCTACTGAGGCTTATGGTTAAAAATGGCAATAAAAAAAAATGGCTTTCATAAAATGTGTGTGTGTGTGTGTGTGTGTGTGTGTGTGTGTGTGTGTGTGTGTGTGTGTGTGTGTGTGTGTGTGTGTGTGTGTGCGTGCGTGCGTGCGTGCGTGCGTGCGTGCGTGCGTGCGTGCGTGCGTGCGTGCGTGCGTGCGTGCGTGCGTGCGTGCGTGCGTGTGTGTGTGTGTGTGTGTGTGAGAGGGTGTGGGTTTGTAATTCCACTAAGCGTGGTTGTCGGGTGGAAACGTCACTAAATGTCACTTATTTAATGTATCAATTGCTTGATTGATTGATTGAATACCTTATTAGTCAGAAATGTAAACAGGTACAGTCAGACATGTAGGCTAAAAGGATGATAAAGGTATAATGTAACTATTAATGCACAGTGTTGCTCACCGCTGGTCCACTCCTGTCTTTGCTTGGAGTCTGCAGCGCTCATCTCATAGGTCTTTGTCAAGGTCTTCACACAGAGCATACAGCGCTTACCCTCCCTTTCTGGGAGAACCTTTAAACACACAGAACATACAGCTCTTAATAATAATAATAGGTCATCAGATATCGGCCATAATTTCAATATCATGCTTCCCTATATGCAGTATTAGGGTCCGGTATGCATGGTATTGACATTTTGGCTGATAAAAAATAATCTCAATGATAGTGAAAATAGCAAATACAAGCTCACAACACGATTTACATCTGGTATTTTCACCACACTAGAGGTTCGGGCCGGCCCGCACATAGAGTTCAGGTTGTGTACCGCCGATCCGACTGATATGTCTGGGTCAGGGGCTTTGTCAGAGAGTCTGTGTCCATTTTTTGCCCATATGGAGATCTCTGTATCCATCAGTTCTTGTCCCTTTGATGCCCATAATATGGATATCCCCAATCTGGGAACCCATGGTGAAAAAAAGGAAAAAACAGCGTCCTCTGCTGTTTTCGGAATCCGTTCTTGAGAGATTAGGAGATCCCTGATGTCATCAGTATATGCCCATTGCCCATGTATTGGAATGCCCATATATATGGGCATATCGGTCTGATCAGCAGTTCTGGACAACCGGATGACCAAACTACTCTGTTCGTCCGCCCACCCATCCGCCCTATTAGGCAATTTTAATATTTGAAATAAGGCTCAAGTGGTTAATTCACACAATGTACCTTCTTCCCTTCAAATAAATGTAAGTAATTTGAAATGCAAGTAGAGTGAAAGTCACAAGTATCGAAAACTACAAATAGTCAGTCTCACCTCCACACAGCAGTTGTGGTCCAGGTCAATGCAGCCTTTCTCCTCCCTGTTCTCCTCGCTGTCATAGTAGACCAGGCTGTTGGAGCTCAGCCTGAACCAGCGCTCGTTCCAATTCCTTCTCACGTGGCCTTTCTTCCACAGATAGCCCTGGTGACACAGACACACACCCACACACAGAAACACACACACATGCACACGCACGCGCACACGCACACGCACACGCACACGCACACGCACCCACACACACTCGCACACACACACACACACACACACACACACACACACACACACACACACACACACACAGACACAGTCGCACACATATTTTTATTACAGGACAGACAGACAGACAGATGATATTTGCAAGTAACTTTACAGAAAAACAAGCCCAAAGTCGCTTATAATAAGCAGACTTGGCAACACTGACACAGACCTCCTTGATGACGTTAAGGATCATCTCCTGGTACACGTGCTGGACGGCCACAGTGAGGCGCTCTCGGTCCACACCTCGGCTCAGCCTCCCACTCCCCACCCACTCCAGAAACAGCCACACGGTGATGCCGCTCTGCCGCACGGCATCCCGGGAAATGAAGTCCTCCATGTCCACGTAACTCAGCTCCACGTTCATGCCTACACACACTTTCTTCAGCAAGTACTCCAGCTAGGGGGCGACACATGTACTGTTTTACTTCAATTATTGTTACAAAACATACATTAACAATTATTTTTTTTTTTTTTTTACACATCTTTTCACCCAGTGCCAATTGCCTATGTAATCCTGGGCGCTACTCTCCCTCTGCCAGCCTAGGGAGAGCCCAGCATTAAGCTCATGCCTCCTTCAATGCATGAGGAGCTAGCAAGCTGCTACTTATCACCTGACAGGGGGGAGTTTCCGCGTGGTGAAAGGAACACGTTATTCCAACCAGTTCCTTTCCTCTCCATCAGGCTGACCAGTGGGAGGCAGTATAGAGACCAGGATTACTACATGTTTTTGTAAGGGCACCTACCCTAGGGGACATGGGGAGAACATGCAAACTCCGCACAGAAAGGCCCTTTCACCAACCCCACCTAGGACATGGGCACTGATGACGCGAAGGAGAGAACACACCCCCAGCACCCACAGCATCCTCGGCGGCAATCGAACCCAGGACCTTCTAGCTGTGAGGCAACAGCGCTAGCAATTGCACCACCGTGCCCCCACATTAACCATTTAAGCCCTATTTCAGTGGTTCTGAAACTCTTCAGGTCACGACCTCCCCAAAAGAATCATAATTGAATTGGGGACCCCCCCATCCCAACTTGCACTTGAAATTGCAGGAGATGAAGGATACAATTTTTACTAGGTTCCACTGATAAATATTGTGAAAATAGCCGATCTACAAGTTCAGCATGTATAGATCGTCTATTTTCTAAATCTTTGCCTCTGTCTATAATATTTGACAATTAGTTTGACCATTTCTTTTTATATAGTTTGTTGATTACTTTTGACGCAGTGATGGTCTTGTTATCATTTATTATTTTATTTTAGAGGTAATAAAAAGGTCTTAAAAGTCCTTCAATTATAACTTGAAATGTGCAGGTACCCTGTATACACTATAATTGGTTCGTTTACTGTTAAGTGAGAAAACAATGTTGCACATTAAGCTAATCATCTGGGGACCCTCCAAAATCATTTGGGGACCCCCCTGGGTCTCAAACTTGTGGGGACCCCCCAAAGTGGGGACCCCCCACAGTTTGAGAACCAAAGCCCTATTTTATACTTCAGAGATTTGAAAATAGCTGATCTACAAGCTCACAATACGTTGCATTGCAGTGATCTGCTATTGGACTTTTACTTGTAACAGAGTAATGCAGTAAGATAAAAGATGGCGGGAAGCAGGGGGCCACCTCTTCAGGAAGTAAAACCAGCGGGTAGGAGTCCTCTGACAGGAAGTTGAACAGACTCCAGAGGCGGAAGGCGTCCTCTGGGTCCTGGAGGAGGTTGTGTTCAGGGTCGGGTCGGTAGTTCTTTTTGGCAGAGAGGAGCCAACACAGCTCATCCACCTTGTTCTTGTTGAAGGTGCCCTCCACCACCTGAACCAGTGTTGATTTTGAGAGAAAAGTTTGATTACATTTTAGTCGTAGTCGTTTGAAGAAAATTCCATTCAGTTATAGTCACATTTTAGTATTTTTTTGTCTTACTGTTAGTCAAGTTAGCTTTTTCGGCTCCGTTAAAAAAACACTTTAAAAGACGCAGGCCGTCTGAAGCAAACTTGGGACCGCTGTCCCAATATGGACAGAATCGTAAATCTTCGTAAACTTTCATCATATTTTTTGTCAGCGAAATTAACACATGTGAGAATGTGTTGTTTATGTACATGTCAGCAGAGGCGCACGGTATACCTTGTCCAGTATGAACTTGTTGAGGTAGGGCATGTATCCCTGGGTGGACACGGGTCCATCATCATCGTCTCTGAAGTGTTCCTCCAGCGACCCAGGGTCATGAGGGATGTTCAGCACTGTGTACAGGTTATGAGACAACACCTACACACACACACACACACACACACACACACACACACACACACACACACACACACACATACACACACACACACACACACACACACACACACACACACACACACACACACACACACACACACACACACACACACACAGGTATTATTATACTTTTTTCTGGACGCCGATTGTATGAATGCAAAAACTTTTTTGACCATAAAACCACCTTTTTTCTTGTGAGGACCAGGAAAACGGTTAGGAATACACACACGCACAGACACAGACACAGACACAGACACACTCACTCACTCTAAAGCTGAATTCCGATACCCCAAACTTTCACACTCGCTCACTCTCCTCGCGTCCTCCCCTCGCGCCTAAGCCCTGCCCCTGCGAGGAGGGGCAGGAGAGGATTAAATGCGAGGACGGAGTGGTCGACCCGTTGGCCTCACAGGATCGGAATGCACTCTAGCGTCATTTCAAAGCGACGGCAAATTACGCGATCACTTATGACGTCTCATACAGCTGGATCACTGGAAGGCATAGAATACTATGCAGGTATAGAATAGTACAGAATAGAAGAATAGACAATTCATCAATGTGGATGGCCATATCGTTATCTTTATAGTTAAAATTGTTGTGCAAAGCCATTTATTCCTGACATAGTGAATGAAGCGCCTGGATGCGCAAATTTACATTTATGAATGGAATAAACAGTCCCCCCCCACGACAGTCCGGCAACACGGCACTATGTTGCCAATGTAACAGAGTTGAGGTATGTCTGACTCTGAATTACATCATATTACATATTCAGTCCACATATATAAATACAATACTTTATTTTAATTATATGTCACAGTCATTTATAGCAGTCCCTGCATTCAGGCATGCACGGAGAGAAACTATGCTTTAATAGCTTTTGGGCGACGTTTTTGGCAAGGTTTTGGGTTTCAAGCAGCTACATGTGGAGGAGGACCATGTATACGTCACGGGAGAAAGGAAAAAAACTTGTAAACGTTATGCGGAAGTCTGCCGCGAGGAGATGTGAAGAGTGGTCGAACGTACACTTCATGTACACTCGCTCCATGCGCACTCGAAGAGCCTGCTCGGCTCCTCCACTCGCCCCCACTCGGCTCCTCCAAAAAGCAAATGACCAATTGGGCCCAAACTATTTCCGGGTCAAGCTGGAGTGACCGAGTGGGAGTGAGCGAGTGGACGACATTTTGGGTATTGGAATTCAGCGACTCACTCACTCACTCACGCCCGCCCGCCCCCGCCCACACACACACACACACACACACACACACACACACACACACACACACACACACACACACACACACACACACACACACACACACTGTTAGAGTAAATGTAACTCCTTCGTCTAACTGTTTGTCTATTCATTATGATTGAGTCACTTCAAACTTAAAGTCCTTCGTGAGGTGAGTGCTATGTTGTTGTGGTGTTAAGCAGCTAAACCACTGCAGGTCCTTTGTAGGTCAGAGTCAGTGCTGCCAGATTTCACAGACAAGCAAGCAGCCAGGTCTATGAAAATGACCCAAAAGAAGCAACCAGTTTTACCACTTGAACCACAACAGCTATTTGAAAATAGCAGATCTACAAGCTCACACAGCATGTCGCTTTGCTCTGCTATTTAAAAAGGAAACCTTGAAA
>NC_137612.1:58185878-58198378 GCF_963280865.1 Gymnoscopelus braueri
TAGGAAATGCGTTTTTGTTCACAACACAGCAGCGTGACTGTTGGAGGTAAGAATAAACTCTTTTTTTATTTACCCTTTTTAATTGTAGTTGTAATAACATCAATGATAGTAATGTAGTAACCATTTAGAACAGAGGTTCTCAAAGTGGGGCCCAGGGACCATCTGGGTTCCTTCAGGGGGTTCCAAATGGACCCTTAACAGGTCTGAAACGGTTTTATCCTAAACTAATGTGAAGCTTGAATAAAGATATATATTCAAAGATTTGCACACCTTTTCAAGAAAAAGAAAAAAAAGCAGATCTACAAGCTCATAGACTCGGTGCCACGCTATGAGCTTGTATATCTGTTATTTTTGAATAGCCAAAGCGAAGTGGTTAAAATGATTTTGACGCTATGTTAACTAATTTTGCTGGGGACCCCCTGGTACCCCCCCAAGGACCACTGGTTGAGAACCACTGTCCTATAACATTTGTTATCATGTTGATACTACTTTCTACTACGCAACTTTCATCATAAGCCACATTTGTTCAGCCAGTTTCATCAGAACTTTAGCTTCGCTTTTTGAAACTTGACACAATGTTTGTGAAGGTATTTAGCGCGCTTTCAAGGGAATAACTTGTCAAACTGCCATGAAGTCAGGCCATTCCACCAAGTCTGTATAGCATACATGGGCAACTGGCGGCCCGGGGGCCACATGCGGCCCCCACCTTCACTTAATGCGGCCCGCAGGTTAATATCGGAATACTGATATATTATTGATTTCAGCTGTTACAATTCCAAACATGCAAACATTTAATAGTCTATATTAGTAGCTTAATGACTAGTATTAAAATTCTATTGTCTTTTTTATGTCCAATGTATTTGTATTTAAGTTCAAAAAGTTAACATAAGTATAATTAAATGCATTTGAAATTAAACAAAAAATGTTACTTTTCAGGATTGTAATAAAAAAATAGCAAAACAAATATCCGGATTCCAATTCAAAAGTAGCAAAAATAGCAGGTCTACAAGCTCAAAACACGTCGTGTTGTGATGCTTTTTGAGTTTATAGATCGGCTATTTTTGCTACTTTTGTGTGACATAGAATGGTGAAATATGGCATTGATTTACGAAAAAAGTAAAAATACGGAGATAAGAGTTGTCTGCCCGACAGTGTATGCAATATGGCCCTCTGGAGGGACACAAAGTTGCCCACCCCTGCTGTATAGGCTACAGTACATATAGTCTAAATGCTTATTTTTGTAGAGGCACAAATAATTGACCAAGCGGTCAACACAATTATATTTTACTGTCCAGTTTTTCCCAATTCTTAAACTTCATGCACGTGAAACACAGTATTGTGTATGTCTAAATACAGTAGTGTGTGTTTAAATACTGTTTAGATACAACAGTGGTGTGGTGGTGGTGGTGTTTAAACACAGAGAACACATGGTGGTATGTAGTGGCGTTTGGAGAAGTTGGCGTAGGCCTTTTCACACTCAACAGTGTAAATGAGTCATGATGCTGTTTCCTGTTGCAAATTAATGTACCGGTATGAGCTCTATTTATGTCACAAAATGTCAATGCCCTAAAGAAACAGCACCCTGTGTAAAGGAAAAGAAAAGACAAAATCGTCATGGCAGGCCAACTTAAAGGGATAGTTCACCCCCGTATTTTCTATCAATTACACAACCCATGAAGCCTTGAATTTGTGGATTTTTTTTTGTTTTTGTCGCATTCCTAAGCCAATAATTTGATGACCATCGGAAAGATGCTAATGTCTCCGGTAGGAAACTCAAAGTTGACACTTTGAGTCTTCTACCGGAACCGCTGCCTACCGGTCCGCTGGTCATCAAATTATTGGCTTAGGAATACGACAAAAACAAAAAAAATCTCCATGAATTCAAGTCTCCATGGGGTGTGTAATTGATAGAAAAAAAGTCATTTTGGGGGTGAACTATCCCTTTATAGTGACAATTTACTCGACAAGGACAAATTGTCATCTACAGTAGTTCTTTGAAGGACATTTGACTTGAACACAGTTTAACCCAGTGGCCACTGAAACATAAGTGGATATACTGTATGTACCCTAGTCTTGCATAGCCAGACAACTAGTCCAGTCCACACTCTCCAGATGCTATACAGTATACACAGTCTGGAACTACACCTCCCGAAAGCCGAGAACGGATAAGCTGCCATCTGTCTGTCATTTCCGTTCACGGAAATATATTTTTAAAGTATCTTTACATTTTATCTTAGAATTTCCATTTCTGATAATCAGCAAGCTATATATATGCTTTGATTATAATTTATTTATATCAGGACAAATTTGCACGACTGTAAAGATCACGAGAATACCCCCACCCTGACAAGCACTTGGAATTAAAACAAATTAAGAGTTGAGGCATTACTTGTTTAGTTTGACTTGGTGCCACAGATACAAATTGTGAAAATGATCTTGTAGATTGGCTATTGAAAAAAGTGTTGCCTCTTTCTGAGGTAATATTTCACAATTTGGCCAATGTTTGACAATTTTTCTATTCTACACAGTTTTTTTTTTTTTTGCACATTAAGCTAATCATCTGGGGACCCCCAAAAATAATTTTAGGACCCCCTGGGGTACGAGAGCTAGGCCTACATAAGTTCATAATGCGTCTCAATGCGACACGTTGTAAGCTTCAAGCTTGCAGATCGGCTGGTTTCAAATAGCCGATATAGATAGGGTTAAAGTGGTTAGATTGAATATGGGGGACCCCCCGAAACCCCCTCAAGGACCCCTGGGGGTCCCCGGACCCTACTGTGAGAACCACTGCATTAGCAGATAGGTTTCTGTCAGGTACATTAGCAGGATCCTGTCCAATACTACTGCTAGCTATAATAGTGCAAATTATGAATTTGACAGTGGTGGGAAAAGTACTCAAATGTTTTACTTAAGTAAAAGTATCAATACTGCAATATAGAAGTTACACAAGTAAAAGTCCGGAATTCAAAATGTACTTGAGTAAAAGTACGAAAGTATTGGCATCAAAATATACTTAAAGTACCAAAAGTAAACGTACTAAAATGTTTGAAAATAGCAGATCTACGCGTTGTGAGCTTGTAGATCTGCTATTTTCAAATAGCCAATGTATAAAATAGGGCTAAAGGGGTTAATGTATGTTTTATAATATAATAATTTATATCTGCAAAGTAACTAGTAACAAAAGTTTTCAAATAATTGTAGTGGAGTAAAAGTTAAATATTTGCCTCTGAGATTTAGTGGAGTAGAAGTAAAAGTACAGAAAATTGGAAATACTCCAGTAATGTAAACATACCTCACAACTGTACTTAAGTACAGTACTTGATTAAATGTACTTAGTTATTTTACACCACTGTAATAGGTGGGAACGTGGAGAGTAGAGAGAGATGGACGAGCTTTTAAGTCAACCTACCGCATCCATGGACTGTGCCTGCACCGAAGTGACGTTTGCTGACATAAGCAATGACTCATTGTATTTTCAAGGTAAATATGTGTAAATATTCTTCCATATTGTCCCATTAGCCATCTGATATAATCTTGTAAAATAATTCGTTTTTAAACCTGATTACACTTTTTGAGAAACTAATGGAATGCATTTGCTTTGCAACTCCACTGGATCATCCTCTGTGAAAAAGAAGTGGCGGATGATGACGGTAATTACTTTTCCATTATGTCATTCGTATGCACACACTCCCTGGAACAACATATTCTGATATGGGGGTCCGCATCTGCATCGCAATGTCCCCCAAGATTATATGTTTTTGGCCGCCGACCCCCATCAAAATATGTTGTTCCAGGCCCCCCCCGCCCCAGAAGCAAAGACTTGAATTAAAAATGTTGTTTCCAAAAATATGCATTCACAGATTTGCACAAAATGTTCAAGATTTAAAAAAAGATAGCAGATCCACAAGCTCATAGTGCGGCACTCTGTGCCGCGCTATGAGCGTGCATATCTGCTATGAGCGTGCATATCTGCTATGAGCGCTATGAGCTTGTATATATGCTATTTTTGAATAGCCAAAGTATAAGATAATGGTTAAAGTGGTTAAAATGTTAAATGACAGATGCTTTCCAGGTCTCCAGGGTTCATTTATAATATGTTGTCGCACGCTTTAGCTGATCAAAATGTTCACAACGCGTCACAATGCAAAGCGCAGTGAGCTTTTTAGATCGCCTATTTTCGGGACCCGACACCAACGTTGGACAGTGTTTAAATGATGCTTTAAGTATGTGTTGTTCTACCCCATATGTTCAGGTTTGGCGACAGACAGTTATCAAAAGAGTGGCAACCCTCCAAACGTAAAGTGGATCAAGAACAACAACAACTTCTTTGTGCATGTTGGGGATAAAGACAAGTTACTGTGTGAATCCAGGAGCAGACAGCAGCTTAGGACATCTGGTGAGATTACAGCACATTCATACTCTGACATCATACTAAAAAATAGCAGTGGAGACAAATTATCTTCACTGATGCCTAGATTACAATCAATGTGTCTATCTGTGTACACACACACACACACACACACACACACACACACACACACACACACACACACACACACACACACACACACACACACACACACACACACACACACACACACACACACACACACACACACACACACACACGCACACACAACGTTGTCTGGGTTCTTGGCAGATGCACAAGAACACAGTTTAGTGTAGTGAAATTATAGCAGTAAACAGTGGTGGGAAAACTAATCACATTTCTTACTTAGGTAAAAGTATCTATACTGCATAGAAATACTCTGTTACAAGTAAAAGTCCGGAATTAAACATTTACTTGAGTAAAAGTATAACAAATTGTATCAAAATGTATGATACCAGCTACTCATATCATGCTTAGTAATACATTGTAAGCTACTGTAAAGTGGATACTCAAATGCATTTGTTAAAATTTATTTTGTCATTCTTTTCTTAAGTTTCATATTGTTTTTCATATTGTAAATCACTGAGCTATACATATATGTCAAATGTGTTGTAGAAATAAGTCAGTCTTTGTTTCCTTTCATTTCTTGTTTAGACTGTGAATTCTGCATCCAGAGCTACAACAAGTCGTCAGTGATCATTTATTTTAAAAAAGATAACAAATTCAAAGTTGTGTGCTGCGGTGACGGTGAGCAAGCTGGCGTTTTTTTGGAGACCCGGGTGAGTGTTCAACTCATTCATCTTTCATGTTTTTGAAAAGATTATGTACGTGATAATGAACAGTAATGTGGTCATTATTAAAAGAATAAACCGAGCAAGGACATGGTTTACCATAATTTTAGGACAGCTAAGGGGTGTAGTTAGGCACGACACGGAACAGAGTGCTTATTACACAGCTTATAACTTAAGAAATCATTAACTTGACACAAATATAACAAAAACATTGCATTGATTTTAAAATAATGTCATTGTTTAGGTAAAGAAAGTAGTCCATTAGATGATACCAGGTCTGTCGAGCGAAAATGGTCAGCTCGCAATTTTTTTTTGGGTCATTTCATCGTCTACTCAGGCTTTTGTGAGCCCCCCCAGACAGTTTTTAAGTTAATTGATTCAGTATTTAGATATTTTATATTCATCTTATCAGACACTCGGGGGGCACGGTGGCGCAGTCGTTAGCGCTGTCGCCTCACAGCTAGAAGGTCCTGGGTTCGATTCCCGCCGGGGACACTGTGGGGCGTTGGGGGCGTGTCTTCTCCTCCGCGTCATCAGTGCCCATACCCTAGGTGGGGTTGGCGAAAGGGCCTACTCTGTGTGGAGTTTGCATGTTCTCCACGTGTCTCTCAGGGTAGTTAATACCCTCACAAAAACATGTAGTAATCCTGGTCGCTATACCGCCTCCCCCATGACAGCCGGGGCGCCTGATGGAGGGGAAAGGAACTGGTTGGAATAACGTGTTCCTTCCACGCGCTATGTCCAACCAGGGAAATTGGTCAGGTGACAAGAAGGTCAGTTGGCTCTCATGCATTGAAGGAGGCATGAGCTCGGCCCTGGCCTCCCTAGGCTGGTGGGGGGAGTGTAGCGCCCAGGATCACTCCGAAAATTGGCACTGGGTGAAAAATAAGGGTTACAAAAATCGCGGAATACAAAAACTAAATAAATTAAAAAAACGTCAAACTCCATTTTTAACATGTTAGATTCATCAAAAACACCCGTCCTTGGTTCTGGTGACTCATATTGCCCTTCTAATACGTGAGGGGTTTTTCAATAACTTTTTCCATTTATTTATTTATTTTTATTTATTGTATTTTATTTATTTTTCATTTTCCCCAAAAATTATAACAAATAAATGAAAAAAGTAATTGAAAAAACACGGTCTCCTAACGTATTAGAAGGACAGTGACCAGAACCAAGGACGGGTGTTTCCGATGAACGTTAAATAAGATCCGGGGCTGTAGCCTCGGACGGGACACCAATATCAAAAATTAAACGTTGTCTTTGCAATGCAATGTCTTCAATCTTCCTCATTTTCCTGTCATTCTGTAGGACGAACTCCCAAAAATAATTGGGGACACTGGAGACAGGTGTTTGTTCCTCTTGAAGAAGGTCATACTAAACAAGGAGAATATCTACAACCTTGTTCCATCACGCCGTCAATTCGAGTTTCTGGGATTTGAATCTGAAAATAATTTACTCAAAGTGGTTGTGCGTCCAAAGCCACCGGCAGATACAGTTGATGAACGTTGTAACATTTTTATGGAGGACTGTGTGAAGAAGACAATCTGAAAGCATGATCAAGCAGCATACGTTCCCAAGCACCTCCAAACAGCCATAATTTGCACACGCTTGTATCTTGTAGATGTGTTATTTTCATAGTATGTTTACGCCAGCATAGAAAATATTGGGTTCCTGTTTTAAATGCATTCACCTTGACAGGCGCCTTTTGCTAACAGCATCGATAAGGACACACCCCATACTAAGTAGGAATTTAGACCTAAGACATATTCTAAAAACGCCTTCTATGAACAAAGGCCTATTTGTAAATGACCTCGACCAGAGGGTTTTCTGAAACATTTGCCAGAATTGTCAATATTCAGTAAAATATTTATTTCACAGCCTCTGTAGCAGATAAAAAACAGCACCCAGAAGTTATTTGAGGGTTTAGGGCTTTTACTGACAATTATTTCCACTCAGCCTCATTTCTATTTGAATAAATCAATAAATAAAATGAATAAAAACACAAATCTCTGCATGTCTGCATATCTCAAGAACTACTCATCCAATTCATACTTGGCAGATGTACTGCTGAGGACCAAATCATCATCATCATCATCATCAGACATTATTATGTACTGTCTATATTATATTGATCGTCCTAATATTATCATCATCATTATTATAATTATCATCATGAAAAAATATTATTGTTATTAATATTAATATTAGGGACATATGTCCCATGACATTAGATCACGCTGACTTATTAGGCTCGTTGACTGTGCACACCCATAGCATTTCTACACTCCACTGTACTCTCTATTTTTGTTTTACTATGCATTGCACAATTTGTTAATGTGTCATTTATTTTAGGAAAAACCTGTGATCCACCGGTCAGTTGTGCGACGTGTCCGCAATTGTAACTCCACTGACTCTCTGACAAGAACAAAAAAAAGTGTGTGTGTGTGTGCGTGCACGCCCGCCTGCCTGCCTGCGTACGTACGTACGTACTTGCCTGCGTGCGTGCGTGCGTGCGTGCGTGCGTGCGTGCGTGCGTGCGTGCGTGCGTGCGTGCGTGCGTGCGTGCGTGCGTGCGTGCGTGCGTGCGTGTGTGTGACTTCATGCACATACCTGTGTGCTGAGTTATGTGTGTGTGGTTGTGTGTGTGTGTGTGTGTGTGTGTGTGTGTGTGTGTGTGTGTGTGTGTGTGTGTGTGTGTGTGCGTGTGAGGTGAAGACAGAACACACTTGGGAGGCCGATGTGATACTTCCGTGTGTCCACACCCTGTCACTGTGTGTGTGTGTGTGTGTGTGTGTGTGTGTGTGTGTGTGTGTGTGTGTGTGTGTGTGTGTTTGTCATCGCTTACACTAAAACGCACCTGGTCCCTACTTTGACCTAGACACCTGCACAGGAAGGAGCAACAAGCTCACACACACACACACACACACACACACACACACACACACACACACACACACACACACACACACACACACACACACACACACACACACACACACACACACACACACACACACACACAGGCACTCGCACACACATGCACTTAAACGGGTGCACATGTAAATACTGAAGCACATTATTTGTGTGTGTGTGTGTGTGTGTGTGTGTGTGTGTGTGTGTGTGTGTGTGTGTGTGTGTGTGTGTGTGTGTGTGTGTGTGTGCGCCAGGGAGCTCTCAGCACTCTATTTCCGCTGTATCATAAGACGGTGATAGCTTCAACAGCCACCCTGATCCTGAGAGAGAAAGAAAGAGAGAGAGAGAGAGAGAGAGAGAGAGAGAGAGAGAGAGAGAGGGGGGGGGGGCAGAGAGAGAGAGAGAGAGGAGGGGTGTGATATGCCTTGTCTTCCTGGACCGAGTATTTTACAAAGGTTGCAGTCGTTCGTAAATAGTGTTCCGTCATTCATAAACTAGTCCACCTGGCCCTCATTGACTGCAATGTATTCTAGGCTGCATTTGCCTCCCAGTGCGACAAATCTGTCAGCTGGAATTGCTGGAATTGCTGAAAATGACGTACTTTCTTTTTAATTACCTTGCCTCTACTCACTGCTCTGATTGCCCCAAGTGGACTCACCTTCGACGCCAGCTGTGCCCAATTTGCTAACGAGCTCCATAGATTTAAAGACTGTGTGGATTATTTGAGAGCTTATAGGCTAGAGCGTGCCAACGTGTCGTCACCACAGGGGGCGTGGCATTGGGCAATGTTAAGTCGACCTGGTTTTTACCCCTCAAAGATGTCCGCAGCTACCAAAAGACACTTGTTGACGCCCCCTTCAGGATTTTTGGCACGCTCTATAGCCGCTTCATTGTCTTAGTGTTGTTTTTCCGAGTTTTGCTCCTGTTTAGTTTTAGAGTTCTGTGTTCTTGTATTGTTAGTCTAGTGTTGTGGTGATTGTAGTGTGTGACGTTGTTCTACGTTCTGTACTGTTAGTTTAGTAAAGTCATCGTTAATGTCCTCCTTGCTTTCCTGCGTTCCTATATTTGGCTCAAAAACCCCAGTGGTTCCTGACATTAAACGGAAGCACATCACACACACACACACACACACACACACACACACACACACACACACACACACACACACACACACACACACACACACACACACACACACACACACACACACACACACACGTAATGTACACACATGTAAAACATGATGTAATAACATTAGGGGAAATTATATGAAATGATTTTAGTTGAATTCCGAAAGTGTAAAAACACACCTGTAGTGTGTGTTTCACGTGGAACTTTACTGTACATTTTACTGTGAACTTTTACTGTGAACTTTAGTGTGTGTGTGTGTGTGTGTGTGTGTGTGTGTGTGTGTGTGTGTGTGTGTGTGTGTGTGTGTGTGTGTGTGTGTGTGTGTGTGTGTGTGTGTGTGTGTGTGTGATTGGGTGTGTGTGTGGGTGTGTGTGTGTGTGTGTGTGTGTTCCCTCTATGAGCACATGGGTGTTTTCATATCCGCCCGGCGCTGATAGACAAACCTCACATCAACGTCTCTGTTCAATGAAAGAAGCTCCTTAGCTCCTCTGACACGTTCTGCTGCATCATATATTGTTCTCACAGAGGGAATTTTAGAAACAAAAAAAAACAAAAAAGAAAGTTCCCAGCCAGAACCCAGGATTAATACCACCTAAGGCCCAAATTAGGTTCTGAGAATTTCACAGAAATAGTTTCTTATGTTTCTTATGTGAAACCCAGTCGTAGAGAATGGAAACACATCCAGAACCTTATGTGAAACCCAGTCGTAGAGAATGGAAACACATCCAGAACCTTATGTTAAACCCAGTCGTATAGAAACGAATCCAGAACCTGTGAAATAAGTTTCATGACACCACACAATTTGCTTTGTTTGTCAAAAAGAGCCTAAAGATATTAATGGACAAGGACTAAATGTTTCGAGTTTAGTCGCGTTGGCCATTGTCTGCTTGGTGCAAACAACACAGCTTCTGGGGTGAACATTCTCAAGAATTAAGTTTTATTCGTCAGTCGTCACTAACTTATACAAGTACAAGCAACGAAATGTTGTTCCAACTTGTTCTGCAAAGAATTGTGCAACATCCTAAACGCAATAACATATTAACACATTGCGTGCCAATCGCGTAGATCTACGCGAACCTAAATAAAATGTTTTTTCCCTCGCAGGTTCACATTTCATTGTAGGCCTCCCTCGCAGTGACACATTTCATTGTAGCACACCCGGAAACGGAAATTTTCGTTCCCACCCGCCTCCGCTCTAAATCTTCCCCTAATCCTCCATTATCTCCGAGTTTTTTTTCTCCTCGCTGATCGCTGTTTAACATAAACCGCGACTAATTCAAAATGGACGATCGCCGATTGAAACGGTCTTCTCTGGGCCACTCACACAGCTACCCTGTGTGTCTACAAACAGTTTAACACGCAATCTTAAGGTATTTATTAAGGTCTGTGGCGACGTAAAAAATAAATAAATAAATCGCTGGCACTGGTGAGTACATTATGATATTAAAGGGATATTTCACTTTCAAAAAACTTTTTGTCATTTTATCGTCTACTCAGGCCTTTGTGAGCCCCCCAGTTTTTAAGTTGCTCGATTCAGTATTTAGATATTTGATATTAATTTGATCAGACACACCCCCTTCCTATACAAACCCATTGTAACTTCAAACTCCATTTTAACCATGTTAGATTCATCAAAAACACTCGTCCTTGGTTCTGGTGACTCATACTGCCCCCCTAATACACGAGGGGGCCGTGTTTTTTCAATTACTTTTTTCATTTATTTTTGGGCGGTGTACCCGTGTGGGACACCTCATTAGCTGTATTGTGATTGGCTCATTAGTACATCCCTAGCTGTACTGTAATTGGCTTACTCTATTGGCTGACTCTATTCAGCACTGTGATTGGCTAGCGAGACACATGATGACATTAATAACCTATAAATAGGATTATGCACTTCGAAGTGAGCTTCCATCACTCTGATGACCACTGTGATGACCACACCGCCCACTTCACACTGGGTGTGATTTTTAATATCTTTTTAGGAAAATTAAAAAAATAAAATACAACAAAAAATGTAAATAAAATAAATGAAAAAAATATCGGAAAAACACGGCCCCCTCACGCATTAGGAGGGCAGGGTGAGTCACCAGAACCAAGGACGAGTGTTTTCGATGAATCTAACATGGTTAAAATGGAGTTTGAAGTTACAATGGGTTTGTATAGGAAGATAAAATGAATATCAAATATCTAAATACTGAATCAAGCAACTTAAAAACGGTCTGGGGGGCTCACAAAAGCCTGAGTAGATGATAAAATGACCAAAAGTTTTTTTGAAAGTGAAATATTCCTTTAAACTCTGGCGTGGAATGTGTTAAGTAAGAGAAGAAAAAAATAGAAAAAGTGCTCCTCGGAGCACAGGTCTCCGCCAGGTCAGTTACGTTATTGTGGCCTCCTGGTGGCGCTACAATAGGCCAATGTAAAAAGGGTGCCATTTATTCTTAGGCCTTGCACGGCAATCGGACACTGCATTCATGATTTGAGGCATTTTGTGCCAAAAAATTGTTTTGCTAAATTAGACCTGCTGTTGGCGCTATAACAGGCCAATGTGAAAACGGTGGCATTTCCTCCTCGGCTTAGTGGGAATGTGTGTGTGTAATTTCACGGAAATCGCAAGCTGCGTGCATAATTTGAGGCATTTTGTTCAAAACGGACCAATCCTGCAAACTTTGGAAGCCAATCTTAGCCAATGAGGATGGAATATGGGAAATTGGACAGATCCGTGTTGATCACATGACTATAGAGATACTGTGTATCGATTTGCATGACGTTCGGATACAATAGGAGTAATATAAGAAAATGGGTTTTGCACAAATCGGCCTCCTGGTGGCGCTATAACAGGCCCATGTGAAAAGGGGCAGAGGTTCTGAATTGGCATCCAGGGAGTGTGTGTGCACAGTTTCGCAGCGTCCGGGCCAACGGTGCCGGAGATTAGCTGCTCGCGGACGGACAGGACACACAGACGGACACACAGACACACAGACACACGGAATGACGGACAGGGTGCAAAACATACTGTAGCGGCCCGCTGCGGACTGCATGTGTATGGCACTTTAAAGGTTGTCAGCCAATGAGAGGGTCTTTCCGGGACTAGTACAGGAAGTGACGTGACCTTGTTGTTGTGTGTGTCTCTGCCTTGAGATTAACGTGTGGCTATGTGAGCCTGGTTGTACTGTGTGAGGGATATAATAAAGAAATGACCTAAACGGTGGATTACGTCTCAGCCTCCACTTCCTGGGATCGTTACAATACTCTCTCGCCATGCCTTTTGGCCT
>NC_137612.1:58203378-58248378 GCF_963280865.1 Gymnoscopelus braueri
TCTAACCTCATGTACATACTGCTGCTATGTGGACCTTATGTCTAACCTCATGTACATACTGCTGCTATGTGGACCTTATGTCTAACCTCATGTACATACCTGCTGCTATGTGGACCTACCTTATGTCTAACCTCATGTACATACTGCTGCTATGTGGACCTACCTTATGTCTAACCTCATGTACTCTGCTATGTGGACCTACCTTATGTCTAACCTCATGTACTCTGCTATGTGGACCTACCTTATGTCTAACCTCATGTACATACTGCTGCTATGTGGACCTTATGTCTAACCTCATGTACATACCTGCTGCTATGTGGACCTACCTTATGTCTAATCTCATGTACATACCTGCTGCTATGTGGACCTACCTTATGTCTAATCTCATGTACATGTCATACTGCTGCTATGTGGACCTACCTTATGTCTAACCTCATGTAGCTGCTATGTGGACCTACCTTATGTCTAACCTCATGTACATACCTGCTGCTATGTGGACCTACCTTATGTCTAATCTCATGTACATACCTGCTGCTATGTGGACCTACCTTATGTCTAATCTCATGTACATGTCATACTGCTGCTATGTGGACCTACCTTATGTCTAACCTCATGTACATACCTGCTGCTATGTGGACCTACCTTATGCCTAACCTCATGTACATACTGTACCAGCCGGATTATGCTGAGTAGATATTTAAATGTTTCCCTCTTCTTGACATGTTTCTCTGTTTTCTTTCTTTTGTCCTTGCTCTGGCCCACCTCTTCTTTTTATTTCATCTTCCTAAAAACACCCACGGCGATTGGGCTCGCATGAAAAACATTTCACCCACTTCTTTATACCTGTAAACCTGTGATGTGACAATAAATTGATTTGGATTCCTTTGCATCCCATTGCCACATATGCTCCTTAGATTTGACATGATTGTTTAAAAGGTTCTCAAAAGTGGGGTCGCCCAGGGGTCCTTAAGGGGAGTGCGGGGGGGGGGGGGGGGGACCAACTGATAGTTCGGAACCAAAGGGACCCTTACAGGGTTCCATTTGTACACAATCAGAGTTAAATTATTTTACACTGAGGAAATACAGGCGAGACCAGGCTGCCGGAGATTTTCTGTTTTTGTCACTTTCCTAAGCCAATAATTTGATGACCGGCAGCGGTTCCGGTAGGAGACACAAAGAGTCTCCTTTGTGTCTCCTACCGGAACCGCTGCCTACCGGTCCACTGGTCATCAAATTATTGGCTTAGGAATGCGACAAAAACGTAAAAATATCCATGAATTCAAATCTCCATGGGTTGACTAATCGATAGAAAAAACTTTTTTTTGGGGGTGAACTATCCCTTTAACTTCTGTGTCTGTTGCTGGAAGACAGCAAGGATTCAGTGAATATGTAACAGAAATATAGTCTAATGAGTCTGAGGGAGAGGACACACCTGTCTACAACCATGTGACCGTTTCATTCATTCACTCCCACCCTGCCTCACCTGAGAGAGAGAGGTGGAGCAATGCACAGGAGGCAGGTAAAGACCTCACGCCTCCAAGCTGACTGACACACTTACACACAAACACACACACCGCGGACTGACTGACACACTCTGACATGTAGCATCTCCAGGAACCTACAGTATGAGAGTCTCTCAAGCTGGGCTTAAGTACAAGGAGCTCTACTGTTTGAACCTGTCCCCCCTCTGAAGGTAAGCTTAACACCGTACACAATTTACAATTTACAATGTAGGCATTTATTATTATCAGTGGTGTAAAGTAATTATAAGTATATTTACTCAAGTACTGTACTTAAGTACAATTTTGTGGTATTTTTTACTTTACTGAATTATTTCCAATTTTCTCTACTTTTACTTCTACTCCACTACATCTCAGAGGCAAATATTGTACTTTTACTCCACTACAATTATTTGAAAACTTTAGTTACTAGTTACTACAGATAGAAATGATTATATTATAAAACATACATTAACCACTTCAGCCCTATTTTATACATAGGCTATTTGAAAATAGCCGATCTACAGTACAAGTTCACAACGCGTCACATTGATGATCTACAAGCTCACGCGTTGTGAGCTTGTAGATCTGCTATTTTCAAACATTTTAGTACTTTTACTTTTGGTACTTTAAGGTGAACATTTCGGCTGCCATGTTGAGTGGTCAGATGGGTGGGCCGCATTGATTTTTATGAGCACGTAAATTTTAATGATCAATCAATCGATTGTGTGGCAGCTTGGATCAGTGGACCTAACGTAGTGTACTTTAAGTTCCTGTATATCGGTATCACAAGGAAAACTAATTTTTCAAGTTTTCTAAGAAAATAAATGGCCTAGCATTACATTTGTTTTCCTTCACCTTATTTATATTAATGTTATAAATATTATCAATAAAATATTTGTGTTTTGAGCAGTGTACATCACCATGCCAGCTTGTGTTGGACATTTTCATAATCTTTACTTTTACCACGGACAAAATGAGCGGTCAAAATATTTACAGGACCATGTACAGCTACTGGACTCCTAATGAGCCATAGTGTCTATGCCAATGTGCTACACATTTTGATGATAGTATTTTTTTGCATGAATTTAATCAGTGTTTTGCCTGTTATGAAGAAGTTTGCCATGTTTTTATTTTTTTAATCAAAGATTTTATCATGGACATGGACAAGTCTTGCTACTGACACATTGTCTGTGCACAGACACACTGAGGGCTCACTTGCAATATCCTCACGGCCAGTGAAGTACTCACATGTTCTGCTTAAGTAAAAGTATCAATACTGCATAGATATACTCTGTTACAAGTAGAAGTCCCGCTTTCAAAATGTACTTGAGTAAAAATACAAAATTGTTGGTATAAAAAAATATACTTAAGTACCAAAAGTAAAAGTACTCATTGTGCAGAATGTCCCATTTCACAAGTTCAAAATGTATTAAAACATCATTTGAAAATAGCCGATCTACAAGCTCACAACACATCGCATCGCGGCGCATTGTGAGCTTGTAGATCTGCTATTTTCAAATGGCCGAAATGTATATAGGGCTGAAGAAAGTAAAAAATACCTCAAAATTGTACTTAAGTAAGTACATGTACTTAGTTACTTTACACCACTGCCCACGGCCCACCAGTGGGCCCCGGGCCGGCCCACAGGTTGAGAACCGCTGTATTAGAGTAAACACATGTAACCAAATGGATGGAATAGGTGAGGCATATACTGTACGACACATGACTGTAGTCATTCAGTAGGTACAGTTGTCAGTTTTTGCAGCTTCACTGGCCACAATACAATCTAATATAAATAAGTGTAACGGTTCACTTTGAATGTGAAGTACACATCAGAATTACATTTTGTAATAACATTATGCTTCTCTTGTATTCTTTTATATTTTTTATGTTTTGACTTTGATATAGGCCTACTTAAAGTACCAAAAGTAAAAGTACTCATTATGCAGAATGTTCATTTCACAGATCCTTAGAAAATAGCCAATCTACAAGCTCACAATGCGTCGCATCGTGACGCGTTGTGAGATTATCTTTTGAAATGGCTATTTATACGGCTGAAGTGTTTAATGTATGTTTTACAATAATAATCAAAATCTACAAACGTTAGTACCTAAAGTTTTCAAATAATCGTGGTGGAGTAAAAGTATAATGTTTTCCTCTGAGATGTAGTGGAGTAGAAGTAAAAGTATTGAAAAATTGGAAATACTTCAGTAAAGTTAAGTGCAGTACTTGAGTACACATACTTAGTTACTTTCCACCACTGAGCGCTGTGATGGCTGAGTGGACAAAACGAACTAACTAATGCAGTTAATTCAGAGCATCGTTGCTGTCGGGTAGAAACCTCTTATTTCCATGTTTCACATTCTTATGCTTTTTCGTAAATTAATGCCCTACTTCATCATACAAGAGTTTTATTTTAATTTTTAATTGTATGTGTGTTATGTATGTATGTTTTTTCAGGCCAGTTTTGAAATAAACCAGTGATTCACATCCTTTAATGCAGGGGTCTTTAACGTTTTTCGGGCCAAGGACCCCTTAGCAGAGAGAGAGATGAAGCAGGGACCCCCCACTACACAATGTATAACATTGTGTTGTAGATCAAATACTTTCATAGAAATATTTTCATTTAGCTTCATAGACTTGTTTGACAACACTGTCATCAGTGTTGGATTCATGTTAATGTGTATTTTCAGACAGTTAACCACTTAAACCTTCAACACTTAGAAAACCTGTACTTGATTTGCTCTTTTTTCCCTCTACACCAAACCTCTTGGCTGAAAATAGCCGATCTACAAGCTCACAACGCCTCACTGCTATTTTAATGTTCCCCTCAAAAAAGGAATTCTAGTGTTCAAGTGATTCATGTAGAAAACACTACCCTATCACACAAAGATTTGGCAGACCCCCTATAGTAGCACTGAGGACCCCCCAGGGGTCCCGGACCCCCTGTTGAAGACCCTTGCTTTAATGGATGATGTCAGGACATTCCACACTATGGTGGCAGAGTAGTAGAATGAGAATTTTCCCATGTGTGTGCTAAATTTGGGGGACACCAGATCGTGGGCGCTCCCTCTGATGTTGTGGCTGTGACAAAAGTAATGAAAATAGCCGATCTTGAAGAGCTTGTAGATCGGCTATTTTCAATAAATCGCTTTTTACCCATTTAGACCGGGAATGCATCTGTGTAACCACTTTAACCATTACTTTTATACTATTCAAAAATAGCAGATCTATAAGTTCAAAGCGAGGGGGGAGGGGGGGGGTCCCTGGAACAACATACTTTGAGATGGGGGTCCGCGGCCAAATACATACAATTTTGGGGGTCCTTGACATGAAAAAGTTTTGTTCCAGGGACCCCCAGAAGCAAAGATTTGAATTAAAAATGAAAAAAAAAATATATATATTCAAAGGATTTGCAGAAATGTTTACGATTAAAAACAAATAGCGCGGCACTCGGAGCTTGTAGATCTGCAATTTTTTAATAGCCAAAGTATAAAATAATGGTTTTAGGCTATAGCTAAAACTAAAATGACACAGCATGCGTTCCCGGTCTTAATGGGTTAAAATATTAACAAAAATGTAAACATTTTAGACTTCCACCCCGACAGAGACGATATGTAAATCATATAATAGTTGTTCAAACATGAGGTCTAGTGATGTAAAGCCGGGTGCTTCAGAGAGGCTTCACAACTCCTTTATGAAACAGGATCCTTCTAACGGGGGGAATTCCTCTGCTCTCTGTGTGCCAGAGCCAGTTGGATCAGCCTCCTCTAACATCAGTGCTTCTCACCTTTTTCAGGCCGCGACCCCCCCCAAAAAAATAATAATCATAGTTGACCTGGGGACCCCCCACCCAGTGGTGTACTGTGCTTAAGTACAATTTTGAGGTACTTTTACTTTACTGGAGTATTTCCAATTGTCTATACTTTTACTTCCACTCCACTACATCTCAGAGGCAAATATTGCACTTTTACTCCACTTCAATTATTTGAAAACTTTAGTTACTAGTTACTTTGCAGATATAAATTATTACATTATAAAACATACATTCACCACTTTAGCCCTATTCTATACCTAGACTATTTATAGCCAATCTACAAGCTCACAACGCGTCGCATCGCAACGTGTTGTGAGGTTGTAGATCGGCTATTTTCAAACATTTCAGTACTTTTACTTTTGGTACTTTAAGTACATGTTGATACCAATACTTTTTTACTTTTACTCAAGTACATTTTCAATTCCGGACTTTTACTTGTAACAGAGTATTTCTACATTGCAGTATTGATACTTTTACTTAAAATGTTTTGCTTGTTATTTATTTGTATTACAAATTGCCTCTTAGGTATTTCACAATTTGGCAAATGTTAGAATTTTTTTGCTGATTACATTTGACGCAGTAATGGTCTTAGTATTATTTAAATTTTTAGGTATCAAAAAGGTTTAGATCAGTTTTATAGTCACTTTAGAAATGTGCATATAGCTACCCTGTATACACTTATACTGTATGTGGGTTTGTTTGCTGTTGTTTACTGGTCCCCAAAATCATTGCGTATTTGTGTTCCGGATTGAAACTATCAACATTAAGTTCCTATGTATCGGCATCACTGAAATGAAATGAAAAAACTAATTATTATTAAAATCGTAATGATTTGCCGAGTAGTGTGTGTGTGTCTGTGGGGTGGGGTGGGGGGGGGGGGGGCACGACTTGCAATATACTGCCCCACAGGTTGAGAACCGACTTACGGGTCCATCTTTACACCGTCAGAGTTAAAATACCACCAGGGATTTGACAGAGCCATCACAGACGCACACGCATTTCTTTAATCTTTTCCTTTCCTTTCAATCCTTTCATCTTTGAGCTCAAAACAATCTTCTTTAAATCTTTTTCTATCCCAGCTCTTCAAACCTAAACCCACACTATAAGGATCTGACATCTTACGCTGTCAAATCCTCAGTATTCATTTAGCCATTTAGCTCATCTGGTACAAATTTTTGGTATTTTTTTGCTTTACTGCAGTATTTCCAATTTTCAATACTTTTACTTCTACTCCACTACATCTCAGAGGCAAATATTTTAATTTTGATTTATTATTAAAAACATTATAACCATTTCAGCCCTATACTTCGACTATTTGAAAATAGCCGATCTACAAGCTCACAACGCGTCGCTTTGTAATTGTACTTGAGAAACAAATGTGAGTACTTCTTCCATCACTGATATCACCTTTGAGCAGTGATTCTCAACCCTCTTCATTTCAAGGACCCCCAGTTTGGTATGCATAATAAGCCACACGGACCCCCATAACTCTGCGGAGGGAACCGAATGGACCCGTACGGTGTGTCTATAGCTCAAGGACACCTCATCAGGGCCGGGAATCAAACCTGGGGGGGGGGGGGGGGCGCCAAAGAACAGCATGTTAGTGTATGCTACTGTGAACAACCAACATGTTAGAGTGTGTGTTTACCCTTTGCATCTTTCACCTAAAACCAGTGGTGTAAATTAACTAAGTACTGTACATTTACTCAAGTACTGTACTTAAGTACAATTTTACTACAAGGTACTTTTACTTTAATGGAGTATTTCTAATTTTCGGTACTTTTACTTCTAACTCCACTACATCTCAGAGGCAAATATTGTGCTTTTACTCCACTACAATTATTTGACAACTTTAGTTACTAGTTACTTTACACTGTAGATTTTGATCAACCACTTCAGCTCTGTATACATTTCGGCTATAGCAGAAAAAAATATATATATAATAGCAGATCTACAAGCTCACAATGCGTCGCATCGCGACGCATTGTGAGCTTGTAGATCTGCTATTTTCAAAAGATTTTTATACATTTTATACATTTGAAAACTTGTGAAATGGGACATTCTGTATAATGAGTACTTTCTACTTGTGTCACTTTAAGTACATTTTGATACCAATACTTTTGTACTTCTACTCAAGTAGAAGTGTGGGACACCTTCCATTTCGACATCCCGCCACTCCGACTACGTGGCTTCCGCGTGCAGTTAGGGTTAGGGTTAGGTATAGGGTTAGTAATGTCGGAACAATGACATGTAACCGGAAGTAGGTGGGAGTCTATTCACTCCAATGGGAGAGGTGAACGTGAACACAGCTTCTGAACCATTCTTTAGCTCCATCATGCTCTCTGAACTAAATATTGGAGACGATCGCCACAAGCCACACAATTTTCCGAACAATCTGACACTAAAATAGCTTTTTTCAGAGACAAATCAAGAGAGAATCTACTTTATTATCGACCTTTCTCTGTCCCAGCAAAACACTCTCGCGAGATCTGTAGCGACAGTAAACATAGGACTTTCGCGAGTTCTGCCGTCGGACTGCGCCCACTTAGGAGACCCATTTGTGTACAATTTCGCCTCTAGTGGCTACAATTGGAATGGCGGATCTTTCTAAATCTTTACTTTTATGTATGTTTCCTACATCCACAGATTAACCCCACAGTAACAAAGACTGTTTGATGATGAAGTCACCACACCTGGTTCCGTTGTCCTAGACTGGCACTGCCTGTCTGCCTGCCTGCCTGCCTACCTACCTGCCTGTCTTTCTGCCTGTCTGTCTGCCTGCCTGCTGGGACGGTGACTACAGTACAAGTCAAGTAGTGGATTACTGGTCATGGTTTTCAGCAAATGAATAACTTGCGGCATCTTACGTCCACCTAGTGCAGCAGTAGAAGCTGTGATTCGCATGGTAACGGGTGTCATTCACCCCTCCTCAGAATTATTAGGAGGCCGGTCTACGACGTCAGCCATCTTACTGTGATGTCAGAAGAACTGTGACGTCAGTCGCCTCCACATTGTGGGCATAACGAGAGAGAGACAGACACACACACACACACACACACACACACACACACACACACACACACACACACACACACACACACACACACACACACACACACACACACACACAGATTCCTGTAATTCACAGATCGTTTTCTTTTACATCGATAGATTCATAGAACTATGAGCGTCACCTTCTCTCACTCGTTTGGGGACCACCAGCACCCCACGTACCTGGGCCGGGCGGGCGGCCTGGCGTACGGCCTGTCCGCCTCTTGCGGTCACCTGGAGGACCACCACGCCCACTCCTCTCACCACCACCACCACCACCACCACCCGACGGCGTCCGATTCCCTAGCCAGCGCCGTGCCGTTCATCCTGTACCCGTCGGGCATGGACCCCTCGGCCGCCCTCAGCCTCTACGAGGGGGGCGCCTTCCGGGGCGGGGGGGCCGGCCCCCACCACCACCACCACGGCGCCCACCACAGCCTCCTGCCCTACCTGTCGCCCTTCCACCACGCCGGCCGCTTCGGCGTCTACGAGTGCCCGTTCGAGCCGGCCTTCATCCAGAAGCGCAACGAGCGCGAGCGGCAGCGCGTCAAGTGCGTGAACCAGGGCTACGCCAAGCTGCGGGACCACCTGCCGGGCGGCGCCGGCGAGAAGCGCCTCAGCAAGGTGGAGACGCTGCGCGCCGCCATCCGCTACATCAACTACCTGCAGGGCCTGGTGGACGGGACGGGGAAGGGGGCGGAGCAGGAGGCGGGACAGGCGGTGGGGGCGGGGCTGAGGGTGGAGACCGTCGGCCACGATGGAGGCGGAGAGTCGCCTAGCTCCGCCCTCTACTCATCATCCTCGTCGTCGTCGTCTTCGTCGCCAGGCGGAGAATCCCAAAACTCTGGATGCTAATAATAATACAAAATGTTTATAAAAATCTGGCACAAAATATTTTCAGATGGGGGTCCGCAACTAAATACATTTTTATGTGGGGGTCCTTGACATGAAAACGTTTGAGAACCTCTGATTTAAAGTCAGGACAACAAATAATTTGAAATCCTGGAAATTCTAATAATGTGAAAAACAGCTCTATGTTTTAATTTGGCATTCTCATAAACAATACATGTGTTGTACACAAGACATTTTGGAAATTGGTGTTTGAACAACCAAATCTGGCCCCCAACATTCAGAAATCAAATGATTGTTTTGTGACGTCAATCATCAATATGCATTTTATGTGATGATATTTAAAACAGCGGTTCTCAAAGGGTGAGAGTGTACATTTGAACACTGTGAGCTTGTAGATCAGCTATTTTTGGCAAATGTGTTCCCTGGAATATGGATACAGTGGTTCACGTGGTTAAAACGTCAAGAATAAAGTAAAGTTATTTTCAATCTGTCCTGATGAAAACAGATATTCGCTCAAGTTGTCCTTGTGACTTACTGTATCTTAGGGGGAAAGATTTACATATTTACGCACCGTAATGTGACATAAATGTAAGATGCTATAAAGTAACAATGTGAATCATGAGTGCTATTTACAGGGATGACATGAGCCAAAAAAGATTGAGAACCACTGATCCAGCATTGCTAATGTGCAGTGGTGGAAAAAGTACTCAAATGTTTTACTTAAGTAAAAGTATCGATACTGCAATGTAGAAGTACTCAGTTACAAGTAAAAGTCTGGTGTTCAAAATTTACTTGAGTAAAAGTACATAAGTATTGGTATGAAAATGTACTCAAAGTACCAAAAGTAAAAGTACTGAAATGTTTGAAAATAGCTGATCTACAAGCTCACAACGCATCGCATTGCGACGCGTTGTGAGCTTGTAGATCGGCTATTTTCAAATGAAAATAGCTGATCTAGCTGATCTACAAGCTCACAACGCGTCGCATTGCGACGCGTTGTGAGCTTTAGATCGGCTATTTTCAAATGGCCTAGGTATAAAATAGGGCTGAAGTGGTTAATGTATGTTTTATAATGTCATAATTTATATCTGCAAAGTACAGTAACTAAAGTTTTCAAATAATTGTAGTGGAGTAAAAGTACAATATTTGCCTCTGAGATGTAGTGGAGTAGAAGTAAAAGTATTGGAAATTGGAAATACTCGAGTAAAGTATAAATACCTCAAAATTTTACTTAAGTACAGTACTTGAGTACATGTACTTAGTTACTTTCTACCACTGCTAATGTGTGCCTGTATGCATTTAGGACTCCGGTAGGTAAGGGGACTTTTACTGCAACCAAACTGACATAAAACCTGTGGACTCTTAAACCGTCAACAAAATCATGGTTGATGATGGAAAAGGTTACAGATTGCTGTAAGGGTTAACTTTGAGTAAGGGTTATTTTTTGTTTTGTGATGTCATTAGTTATGAAAAGTGTATATTTAATGTACTTAGCTGTATGTGCCATGTTGTTTTGATGTGAGGACCACAGGACTTTATTGTGTTTTATCACATTTACAAATGTGCACAAAAAAAACAACACAAAAAACTTTCTGAAGTTGCACCTACCGGTAACTCTGAGAGTGTCCAAATGGAACCACATTTGGTTCCATTTGGATACTCTCAGTAGCCTGGCTTCAGCCCCTGAATCGATAGCCTCGCATTCAGGGTCTGGTGATGCTGTCAAAGGCGTGGTTTTCTCGGGTGAAAATCTACCCAGCCCAATCGGGATCGGGATACTCCAGTATGAACCAATCGCCAAAGAGGAGTCCCCCTTTGGCCACGCCCCCATCTCAGAAAACGGCTGCACTGAGAGGGGTTTCAGACCGAATAATGGAGTGAAACTAAATGAAAATTCAGGCTGAGTGTCAGGCTACACTCTCAGAGTTACAGGGACACTTTGGATTTGACTGTGTGAAAGTCCCTTTCCTGTTTGAAGGTAGAAATTATTTCATTATACTGTCAGGGCACATCATTAATTGTTTACTGTCTTTGTTAATGCAACTACTGGCTGACTAGTCTCTAGTTGTGAGTAGGTCTACTGATAATTAATTAAAATGGTAATGATTGATTAAGCTGGTATTAAGGAATTAAACTGGTGTTAATGAATTAAACCGGTATCTATTAATTAAATGGTATTAATTGAAGTTACGTATTGTGAACCAATAAACTCTTCTTTTGTATGATGCCTTTTTGTTATTGGTATAAATGTTGAGTATCTCTGCTGTCCGACAGAAACCAGCTAACTCCAAAATGTTAATTTCCCAGGAAATGACAAAAACGTAACAAAAAGTGGAGATAGGAGGTTTTGTTCATCATTGATAAGAACAGCTAAATGGACCTCCAAGCTCACAATGAGGTTGGAGGTCAAAAGGGGGTGGAGCCTGGAGCCAGCAAAACCCTTTGGTGGAGGTAGCTGGTTTTCAATGAGTCTAACATGGTTAACATGGAGTTTGAAATTGAATGTGTTCATATAGGACAGGGGCCTGTCTGATCAAATGAATATGAAATATCTAAATATTGATCAAGCAATTTAAAAACTGTGGGCATGCACACTTAATGTCAGAGTAGACGTTAAAATTACACCAGAAGTGTTATAACGTGAAATACCCCTTTAACTCAAAGAGTTAGCCTAAAACCCATTAAGACCGGGAAAGCATCCGTGTCATTTTCAGATTGTATATGTTTGCTGTTCAAAAATAGCAGATATACAAGCTCACAGCGCTTCACTTCGCGCCACGCTACGAGCTTGTAGATCTGCTATTTTTGAACATTTTTTAAAAATCTTTAAAGGGTCAGAACTACTGATTTAGAAGGCATTTGTAGAATCTGCCTCAGGTCTTAAAGGAGTAGTTCACCCCCCAAAAATACTTATTTTCTATCAATTACACACAGCCCTTTGATGACCGGCGGTCATTTAGTCTCCTACTGAGCAGCCACCCAGTCATCAAATTATTGGCTCAGGAATGCGACAAAAACAAAGAAATCTCCATAAATTCAAGGCTTTGTGGAGTGTGTAATTGATAGAAGATAAGCAATTGTTTGGGTGAACTACAGCTTCAATGAGTTAACCACTTAGACCCCACATGGGTACCGGAGTTCCTCAAGGCTCAATACTGGTATATTTTCTGTTCTCTGTTAGTGTGGGGAAAGCTTTCGCTGAAATTAGCCGATCGACAAGCTCACAACGCGACGCAACGCGTCGCGTTGTGAGCTTGTCGATCTGCTATTTTCAGCGAAAGCTTTCCCCACAACAATACCGATGCCGGGGTTTAAGTGGTTAAGGGTTAAAAGCGAGTCTATAAGTGCGTCCCCGAAGTCTTCACAGCTCCACCAATGATAGGCATGACAGGAATTCCAGCGGGCCAATAAAGTGTCTCCACATGGGGCCAGACAAATGCTTCCTCGAACCACGGCAGCTCAAATATGTCGTCTCGAATGTCCCCTCTGTCCCCTCTGTCCCCCCCCCCCCCGCCGCCGCCGCGCCCCCATGGGAGCCATGCAGGCTCATTGTCTATATTTGTTCTCTGTCCCGAACAGCGTACTTCACACATGCAGGGAGGGACAGAGACAGACAGACACAGAGGGAAGTGACACATGCACACAGACACACGCATGCACACAGACACACGCACGCACACACGTGCACACACGTGCACACACGTGCACACACACACACACACACATACACACACACGCACACGCACACGCACACACACACACACACACACACACACACACACACACACACACACACACACACACACACACACACACACACACGTATTGCTATACTTATGAGGACATAAACATTTTAGGACAGCATTGAAAACTCTAAAAATATATATTTTTAAACATAAGGAAAATGGTCCTCACAATGTCTAATTCTACAAATGGTCCTCACAATGTCTAATTCTCCTACACTTGTGGGGAGTCTGGGGACATAAAGTCCTCACAAGTATAGTAAGCACAAGTACACGCACGCACGCACGCACGCACGCACGCACGCACGCACGCACGCACGCACGCACGCACGCACGCACGCACGCGCGCGCACACACACACACACACACACACACACACACACACACACACACACACACACACACACACACACACACTCAGGGGAGGGGGTCATTTACAGAGTGACAGAGAACCAGAGGGTATGGGGGACTCACATCTTGGCCACTGAAAGAGCTGCTATGGGACAAAGGGCGTCCTCTTGGGAAATGTCTCCTCAAGGATGATTCAAGCTTTTCATCTGACGTCATCTCCCAGCACCACGCTTTGAACCGGCCCGGGACTGACTTTTTGGAATACTTCTCGTGCACATATTTTATTTCCTGATGGGCATCCTCACATAGAGAAGGTTCCAGAGGTGAGTCTGGTCTTTCAGAAACTCAAAACGCTGTCAAGACCTGGTTGGAAACACCTTCGGCCGAGGAGAAAGGTTATTATGGTTTTGAATTTAGTTTTTATTTATGTTTTCGATAAAAACTTTGCGTTTTATCAATTTCAGTTAGGTTTAATCCGTTGTCAAAGCGAGTTTGCTATTTAATAAATGTTGTGTTAATTATTGTTTTCAATCATAAAATGGCAGGCATGCCAACATCCGACTGTGAGAATCAAGTTTTTTAGTTTTATCAGGCTTGCTTTACTATCATTGGAAAATGATGGGTCATCCGTTAAAACGCTAAACGTAGGCCAACAGAATACATTTTGGGAGTTTGATACCAAATCAAGGAGAAATCAAGGAAACATTACAATCAAGGAGTCCTCAAGGAGATGTGGCTGAAATCAAGACAACTCCTGCAGAATCATGGAGGGTTGGCAGCCCTGGCTGTAATATGGGGTACTTGACAGGAGCGAGATTCAAAAATGTTCAGTATTGTGTAATAAATAAATACAAATGTGTTTTAGACGGTTTCAGATAGTTGTTCTTTTTTTTGTAAAGAGGGTAGCTTTAGCTATAATAACCTTGCTTTGGAGTCACCTCTTTGTTCGTGAAAACCCTTGTGTCCACACATCAAACAGACTATTACAGATTACTACAGAATGTCAGTCGAGTGAAGTCGGGAGATCAGTCGGTTGAAAGGTGTGAAAAAACTATCCACACCATCAACAGTCGGCTACTAGTAGGCCTATGCTGCTAAAAATAACCTATGGCTTGATGTTCTCAACAACAAACACATGAACATGCCATGCAATGGCACATGCTTTACTAATTTGGTAACTCGGCAGGGGGCTTTACAGGACATAAGCACAAGGTTATACTTGAACTTAATGTTATTTAGACTATTTGTGTTCATCAGATCGTTCTTATTTAATAATGATGAAAGGAGAAACAGTGCGTGCCAGCAATCAGCGGCAGTGTGATGCACAATTGCACACACAGCCATCATGTCATTTTGTGATCAATCAATCAATCAATGAATTACCAATAGCTAGAAAGATTGCCACAGCCACCTTGTCATCTCTGTTCACTCTCCACATTGGGCATGAGCTTTGCGATCAGCACAGTAATCCAGCATTATCATCATCATTTTCAATTGATAATATGGTCAATCTATCCTGTATATCTATTGTCCCATGATGTAGTTGGAGAATGAGAACGCATGCTTGCGATGGTGAAAACGAAAGTGAAACCTACATTAGAACGTCTTTGCCTCATCTGGACTTTACAGACCTTTATATTATAAAATTCTCTCTGTCCCCTCTCCGCCAGCCCGCTGCTATCCCGACGGTCGATACGGAACTAACGGGACGCCTCGTTTCGGCGCATCCCCGCAACTTTCGACCTGACGCGACAGTGTGCACACCGCCCATTCAACGGTAGATCTTCGGCAACACACACTTTCCAACATGGCGGACGCCAGCAGCCCTCCGCTGTCCTCCTACATCATGGACGAGGAGACGCTGAAGCGGAAGCAGAAGGAGAAGCTGAAGAAGCTGATGGCCACGGGAGGAAACCCTCGGCCGGCCCGCTCCCTCTTCATCCTCACGCTGAAGAACCCCTTCCGCAGGGCCGCCATCAGTATCGTCGAATGGAAGTATCCTTCTAAATGCTCCCTAGGGGGCGCCACTGAGTAGAGGGGTGTGGGATCGGATGAAAAATATATTTGATTGATTGATTGAATACTTTATTGGTCAAAATATTTCAAACAGCACGAAAGTACAGTAAGGCATTTAGGCTAAAAGGATAACACAAAGAAAGTCCTGGGGTCTTGTTTCCATTGTGGTCAATCATCAACAGAGCATAGAATATTAACACATGACATCAACAAATACAAACAGCTACATTTACAAGGAAAAGGGAAAAACAGCAGCAGTGAACACCTCCTTTCAATGGGATTTAATATCTATCTCCAGTTTTCTGGCAGACGCTTTTTCAGGTCAGTTTTGAAAGAAGCTAAGTGATTCACATCCTTTAATGGATGATGTCAGGGCATTCCACATAACGTTGGCAGAGTAGTCATTTTCCCATGTACTACGGATGCACAATGAATTGGTCATCATATCGGTTATCGGCAATATCGGCCTTAAAAAAAATGCAACATTGCTATCGAACCAATGTCAAAATAATATATCTGTTTTAGCCAATGTTTTATTTTATAAAATTAATGTTTGAATATGACGCTTTTGTGAGGATGAAGGCTGCACATTCAATCAATGTTTTCTAGAGAAGCTTTATCGGGTCAACAAGTATAAATAAAAATACTACATTTGAACTAATAGCATCAGTAGGCCCAATAAATCAGGTAATAAGAATGAACTGTTTATTAGAATGCTGCATCTGCACCCAGAATCACAGTTACTGTATAACAGGTGTAAGATACTACTTGAAACTTGGATTGAAATATCAGTATCAGTTGATTTGACCATTATATATATGGTATACTCAAGTAAAGTTTTACTTGGATAGATACTTCATTACTTGACAGTATTGTGAAAGGCAGGGGTCTTCAACAGGGGTTCTCTGAGTTACTACAGGGGGGGGGCAATTTTTTTTTGTTGCATTAAACACTTGAACCCTAGCATCCCTATTCTGGGGAGAACTTTAGCCAAAAATAGTTGATCTACAAGCTCACAACGCCTCGCACTGTCAGCTTGTAGATCGGCTATTTAGATTGGCTATTTATAAGAGCAGACTGGCACAGAGTGAAAGGTCAAGTTTACAAAGTATTGACAGTTTAAGTGGTTAAATGTCAGACAATACACATGAACATGAATCCAAGATACACTGATGATAGTGCTGTCAAGCAAGTCTATGAAGCTATGTATGACATATGAAAAAGTTTAATCTGCAACACAATTTCATACAATAGTGGGGGTCCCTGCTTCATCTCTCTCTCAGCTAAGGGGTACTTGGCCTGAAAAAACGTTGAAGACCCCTGGTGTAACCTTGGGTTTTAGATGTACTTTGTTTCGGTAGCGGCTGAAGGTCTTTCTAGAGGATGGACAGCTGTCTTCCCCGGTCACTCGCTAAAAACAGACATGCTAAGCTAGCTAGAATGCTGACTCACAGCCCAAAAACAACAGTCATTTACAAATCAATGTTACTGCCATACCTAGCATACGTATCTGTTCCCAATGTGATGTATTTTAAATAGCTGGACAGTTATATTGTCTGTGGACATAAAATATTAATGTCTTTACTATCTTCTGGCCAACACTAGTGCCTACTGTAAGCAGGCTAACAATATCCAGTTATGTGAACTTCACTATACTTAAACCCAGCCAAGCCGTTTCATATTTCGACAGTCAGCAGAAATACTGTATAGGGGTGTGCCGATACACTTTCACGATTTCTAAACATAAGGATTTCACGATACGATACGATACAATACAATATTGGGCTCACGATATCGATACGATACGATATATGGCACTTTTTTTATCGTAAAAATATATGGGGGGGAAAAAAAGCTTATGAAAATATATGGGGGGGGGGGGGGAATCAAATGCAAACAAATACTTCTGTTTTTGCATTATTATTATTGCAAAAAAAATTAAATAAAACGCCAAAACGATACATATCGCCACGAAAACGTATCGCGATATATCGCGGGACGATATATTGGCACACCCCTAATACTGTAGTAGTCAAACATCTATGAATGTGTGTGGTATCTAATGGGCTCTATGCACAGTAGTCATATTGGACAGAAATTGGGCCTCTTCCTTCCTTCCTTCCAATGATAACAATGATACTAATGAAAGCTCTGTTCCATTCTGGTCAAACAGAGTCAGGGTGCTGATATTGTGCATGTTGGCTCACTGGAAACACTCTGCTACACCAGTGGGTCTCAAAGTGGGATCCAGGGACCCTCATGGTTCCTTGAGGGGGTTCCAAATCGCCCCTTACAGGTGTGCAACTCTGAGAGTGTACAAGTGGAACCAAATGTACCCGTAAGGATCCATTTGGTTCCATCTGTTCCAAACATTTGAGAACCACTGCCCTACACTAAATGGAACAATTGAATTAGAATATTTGGGAAGGAAGTAAGGGAAGAGGTCCAATTTCGTTCCAATATGGCTGCTGTGCATTGAGCCTATGCACATTAAAAGTGTTCATTTATACTTGTGTAACTCAGAGAGTCTACAAATTCTAATAGGACCTATTTGAAGTTAAAATTAACCCTCAGGAATTGACATTACTGTAGATACATAGACACATTTCATCCAATCAGGAGAAAGAACTAAAACAGGATAAAGGATAAACAAGTGAAATTGGAGGTGATGACACAAAGAAATGAGCAGATATAATTGGAACTGGACCACTAATAGACCACCGAAGTCTGACGTCACTGCAGCTAGAGGGCGCTGTTCCGCTGGTTCGTGGCTTTATTTTTTGTGTTGAATTCCCAATGGGCAATCTTAGATCACGTCATATAGAACTGTGTTCCAAACATAAACACTCCACCCTGGCGATTTATATACTCTATATATACAAGTCTATGTAAGGCTGACTATATGGGAATCGCTATTGCAGGGTTCACAGATGGACAGGGCATGTAATGGACCATGTGAATGTAGGTCACTGGAACACAATGAGAGCAGAGGTATGATGCAAGACAGGTGCAGGGCTTCTTCGCAGTGCTGCACAATAACTAAGTATGCTTTTAATGTAGTATTGTACTTTTCCTTCATTTTAGTTTGACCCCTTTTTCTCCCCAATTTAATCGTTATGCCAATCTGATCTGATCTGGTACCACCCACATTTAGAACAGAGAAAATTCTCATTCTACTACTCTGCCACCAAAATGTGGAATGCCCTGACACCAAGGATGTGTCCAAACATTGGTATCTTTCTAAACTGGCCTGAAAAAAAAAACAGGAGACCACAAGGTCTTACTGTACCACATGCTTTATTCTGACGGTTCCAAATGGACCCTTACAGGTCTGTATGGTGGTCCTTGAATTGAGAACCACTGGTATTGTCATTGTATAGCATAACGTGAAGTCCACATGACAGTGTGACAACCGGTTCCGGAAACAGTTCCAAATGTGATGGAACCGATTCCGGTTCCTCAATGTTGGATCCGGTTCCTCTGGTTCCGGAGCCCAAACCTACTCATTGACTTAGAAGCGATGGTAGCCTTCATTCCATTGGTAGCAGGTGTGTTTCCTATGATTTAACTCCAGACCGTTTGAGATCATCATCCTGCTAGCTATCTTTGCTAACTGCGTGGCACTGGCCGTATACCTTCCCATGCCTGAGGAGGACAGCAACAACACCAACAGCAACCTGGTGAGTTTGCAATACCCACTAACATTATGACCCCATGCCTGAGCAGGACAGCAACAACACCAATTCAATACACACCAACATTATGATCCCATGCCTGCAGAGGACATTAACAACACCAGTTCAGACTGATATGTTATGTCACTAACCTGGAATAGTTGTTTAAATGACTTTGACCTCTAATGACATTCCTTTTTGTGCTGTTTTTCACTGTGAGCACTTTCACTCCTCAAGCTTTTGCACTGACCAAATGGACACTTTTTTGATTGGCATTGCACTGATAAATGTTATTATTTGTTTTATGACAAGATACGGTGAGACACTTATGAAGCACTGACTGTAATGGAGACTTTATTTGCTTTTTACTTCCGTATACCATTGATCTGTATTGTTGATGCTTCCTGTTTTGTTTTGCCTTGTATTGCTGTACACAACAACCTTTTAATTGTCCTTACTCTTTACCTGTTTCTCTGGAAACACTCTGCTACAGTACACCAGTAGGCTTTGTATCTTCATGTGGCTGGCTGCCTTTGAAAATGAATGGTAGCCTGTAGCTTTGTGTCTTCATGTGGCTGGCTGCGATTGAAAATTTATGGTAGCATGTAGCTTTGTGTCTTCATGTGGCTGGCTGCCATTGAAAATGAATGGTAGCCTGTAGCCCTGGTCCAGAGCGTTAGTGAGTTCTCTCTAACGCCCTGCCAGGCACTGGGCTCTGCGCTTGTACAAGGAATTCCACTGCCCTGCGAGGGCTCCAACAGCAGTGAAATTAAACAAAAGCATTTAGCTACACACCTAAAGAAAGGCTGTTTTGTGTTGTTGAAAGTCTGTTCTCGGAGGTGGGAAGCCTCTCAGCACCCCACCATCTCTGTAAAAGACTAGAAAATGGATGAGGATAGAACAGACAGACGGACAGACAGACAGACAGACAGACAGACAGACAGACAGACAGACAGACAGACAGACAGACAGACAGACAGACAAGTAGGATGTAATGTTGTGGTGTGGCCACATGTTGGAGCAGTGGTCTGGGGAAACAGACCCGGCTCTTCCTGGCTGCGCGTCTAAATGTCCATGAGCAAGGCACTGAAGCCAACTATTCCTGACACCAGTGGTGTGTGAAGGTGATGTATACATTTTTTGGGGGAAAGCACTTTTGGGGAAAATCCTTCCTGAACATTGCTCGATTCCAGATTGTGGAATTGACAGTGTTGCATTGTGGGTGGTTGTACTGGGGGAGCAGACTGGGCGGCCATAGCTGAATGGGTAGAGACAGTTCGGAGCCGTAATAGGTTTGTTTACGTTGATGACTGTTTGTAAACGCTGACAGACCTATTTGATTTAGCTCCAAAATATCATGTTTTCTTCTCTCGACACTCAGTCTCACAGTCTTTAGGAATGTGTGTGAAAATGTCTCACAGGCCCCATGTGAAGGTCCTCTCATTCACAGTCACACACATCTAGCTATGTGACACTGAGAGTGTGTTTGTCACGCCGAGGTCAGCAGGTCACTGGTTCAACGGTGGCCAAAGTCACTCCATCTCAGATGTCTGGTAAAAATAAACCCACTACTATCTGGCTTCAAAGGTGTCACTATGTCCATGCCTGTCATCACCTGTTATGACACTGACGTCTCATGGAGGTGCAGCAATGTGGCTTTAGAACCGGTGATCATTTTGACAGCAAATTTTGATTTAGTTTCAGTCTTTTGAATAAAATTCCATTTAGTTTTGGTCGTTATTTTAGTCATCTGAAATGTTTTAGTTAGTTAGTTAGTTAGTTAGTTAAAGTTTATCTCGGTCAATAAACCATACACACATATGGCATTTCATACAATAATCTAGGTTTAGTTGATTAAATATCATAAGATTTTACTCGACTAAATCTACAGTAGATTTAGGTGCTGTTCACACCTAAAGTTGAATTAAAAGTTCCGGATCAAGGACCGTAAATGTTTACATTGCTGCATTTTGCATTTGGTCTGGTTAGCGTTCCAACGGGACTTGTTAAGCAGACCAAAATGTGTAAACAAATGACACGCGGTCGTACAGGTCGTTCATATTGACAGTTAACATGTCTGGGGAAAATCACTTTGCTGCCATATGATAGATATAGCACAATGGAGCAACAGCAGCGCGTTGTGATTGTTTTCATTATAACATTTTTGAAAGATTGATGAGTGTCTACTGCTAAAGTCTAAGACAATATTTAATTATTGATCTAGCCTACACGAGTAGTGGTTTATTAAATTTTCCATATTGTTCTTCAATGAACACACAATGCAGAATGCACTGTGTTTTGGTTAACTTCCTATATTGGATCCACTATAAAGTCTGATTGCGTTCGTAACGAACCGGACGGTGGTTTGCTTGGAAGCGGACGGAGTTGGGACTTTTCAGGGAGACCATGGTCCGCTTGTTTGATCCGCACCAGAATTAGAATGCGTGTGCACGCCACTCCAAACGAACCGGACCATGGTCCCTTTTAAATGAACCAAACAGTCCTGGTGTGAACGGGCCCGACTAAAGTTTTTGTTGGAAGGTCGTGATGGCATCGCAATGACTGATTTATACTCTACAAGCTCACAATGCGTCTGCTATGAGAGCATTTTTTACACCCCCTTTACACCAGTGCTTCTCAAACATTTTCATGTCAAGGACGCTCAAATTAAAATGTATTTGTCCACGGACCCCGTCTGAGAATATTTTGTGCCATAGCCCCCCTTACACTATGTGTTGTTTAAATGTTTCTAAAACATTCCAAATGTTTCAAATGTTCTCAATATTTTTTTTTTTTAAATAGCAGATGTACAAGCTCCAACACGTCACATTGTGACTGCATTGTGACTGCATTGTGACTGCATTGTGAGTCGATGTATATTAGGTTTAAAGTGGTTAAACTGATTTTGATGCTATACTAACTGCCATGACATTTTCACATCGTTCCATCCCTATAGAGCATGCCTACAGAGATGCACACACAGATCAATGTCAACAGGGTTGGATTTGGGTCCGAGTCTCTGCTTTTGATATCCTCTCATCACCCCCATTATGATAGGGTCAGCTACTTTTGCTATGTGTAGTACAATGAAGAATGCAGGGCGTAAGTGGTTTATCAGTGGTTCTCAACCTTTTCAGGCTGCGACCCACAAAATAATCATATTTGAACTGGGGACCCCCAGTTTTTTGGAAACCACCTGTGTAGAAAATGCATCCATTTTTACAAGTGGAAGCATGGATATGGCCTCCAGGCTGACTGCCTAAAACAACACTCAGGACAACTGCATATGGCCTGTAGGTCGAGTTACTGAGGTGACGACAACCTGAATGACACGCAGGTTTCCAGGACAACGTGCCTGTGAGCACTGTCACCCAAGCATCTCTGTGCTGATGAGCCATGCTGTGCCTTGTTTGACACCGCACCACAGCAATAAATGGTTTTATACGCCTTCAGATGGGACATTAAACTTTTAAAAAGATCTGAAGCGTGATCAAGTCCTTAACCCATTAAAAGCGGGAAAACAACTGTTTCATTTTAGATTTTAGCTAGTACATTGGTTGGCTATTAAAAAATAGCTGATATACAAGCTCATAGCATGAGCTTGTAGATCTGCTATTTTTGAAAAATCGTTAACAAGAAAACATTTTTAACTCAAATATTTGCTTCTGGGGGTCCCTGGAACCAAATATTTTGAGATGGGGGTCGACAGCCAAACGCATAATTTTGGGGGTCCTTGACATGAAAAAGTGTGCGAACCACTGATATAGAAACATATGTTTTTCAGAAAACTGTTTTAATGGGTTAAGCTTCAGATCAGTCTGCAAGTGTTTCCAGGCTGCAGAGGCGGCAGGCGCACATGAAGGTTCCTTTGACAAGTTCAGTGTGAGCTTTAGGGACAGTGAGTAATCTGAAGACTCACCTCTTCAGACTCCACCTCACGTCCTCACCCCGTAGCACTTGACCCAGTCTTGACGACCATGCAGTCTTATGCAAATGCTTACTATGCAGTGGTGTAAAGTAACTAAGTACATGTACCCAAGTACTGTGCAATTTTGAGGTATTTGTACTTTACTTGAGTATTTCCAATTTCCAGTACTTTTACTTCTACTCCACTACACCTCAGAGGCAAATATTGTACTTTTACTCCACTACAATTATTTGAAAACTTTAGTTACTAGTTACTTTGTAGATTTTTATTATTTTTTTACAATACATACATTAACCACTTCAGCCCTATATACATTTCGGCCATTTGAAAATAGCCGATCTACAAGCTCACAATGCGTCGCGATGGGACACATTGTGAGCTTGTAGATCTGCTATTTTCTCAAGACTTTTAAACAAACTTGTAATGGGACATTCTGCATAATGAGTATTTTTACTTTTGGTACTTTAAGTACATTTTGATGCCAATACTTTTATACTTTTACTCAAGTACATTTTGAATTCCGGACTTTTGCTTGTAACAGAGTATTTCTACATTGTAGTATTGATACTTTTACTTAAGTAAAACACTATTAAACTGTTATTTAGATAGCATGTTATGTAGATAGATGCTAGGTTTGTTTGTTTACCTGGCATCCTTATAGTTTCTATAGCTTCAATGTACAGATGGTTTATTTTGTGATACCATATCATCCTGTTTTAGACTGATGCTGTTCATGGTTTACCTGTGATCCTAGTTTACTGAGGCACTACACCATCTCTCTGCATTGGATGTGTTTACCTTGCTTATTGTAAGTCAATCTGGATAAGAACGTCTGATAAATGCCTACATTGTAAATTGTAACAGGGAGTCGCTTGAACTTAAACTGATACTGGTTATCACCTCAAATCCTCTAGTCGTAGTGAAACGGTTACAACTGTTACAACTGAGTTACAACTGTAGTCGCTTGTTTCCATGTTCACCAAATCTCTTTGCCAAAAAGAACTGATCTACAAGGTCAAAGCGCAAAAGGCGGGGCGGATATGTGCCGGTCCAATGCCGGCCGGAGCCGCCGCGGGGCCGGCCCGTGCGGCGGTCCCGCGGATTAGGAGACACTGCCGCGCCAGAGGAAACACTGCCGCGGCTGTTGTCGGCAGTTACCAGCGACGCCGCGGCTTCTGCCGCTGCCGGAGAATGCACTCGCTCTCCCTCCAAAATGGGTTAAGCGAATTATCTGGGGAACACCCAAAATCATTTGCACAGGTTGAGAACCACTGCCATAGAGCATGATTAGTGGCCTTTTTGGTTCTCAAAGTGAGTCCTTCAGGGTTCCCTAGCTAAATGAGTTAGTTGCATCAAAATCCGATTAACCACTTTAACCCAATTTTACCGTTCAGCATATCGACACATTGCCATACGACACGTTGTGAGCTTGTCGACCTGCTATTTTCCAAATATGTGGGAAAATGTCGAAAAATCTCGAATAATTTTCTCATATGGGGGTCCCTGACACCGACTCTTTTCTGATCGGGGTTTGAGGCCAAAAGCATTTGGTCGTCCTTGCCATGACACTGTCTGTCTGTCTGTCTGTCTCACGCGTGTGCACACACACACACACACACACACACACACACACACACACACACACACACACACACACACACACACACACACACACACACACACACACACACAGTGTATGGTGTCCTTGAACTCAGGTGATAGAGGGGAACAGGTGTGTATGGATGTATGACTTATATTTAGACCCCCCCCCCGCCAAGCCCACTTGTATGATTACTGTGTGTATAATAATGTCTCTCTCTGTGAGTGTGAGTGTGAGTGTGTATGTGTGTATGTGTGTGTGTGTGTGTGTGTGCGTGCGTGCGTGAGTTTAGAGTAAAACTTGCAAATAATATATTTTCTGCTGATCAGTGTTATCTGCCTGCGCTGCCTGCCTGTCTCTCTGCCTCTCTGTCTGTCTGTCTGTCTGTCTTATCTATCTATCTATCTATCTATCTATCTATCTATCTATCTATCTATCTATCTATCTATCTATCTATCTATCTATCTATCTATCTATCTATCTATCTATCTATCTATCTATCTATCTATCTATCTATCTAGATGGACATATTGCTGGTCAGTCTTAGGGTCAGTTGGTAGGGGACATGGGCCCATGGGTCTCTGTGTCTCCCAGCTGTTCCTCATCTGAGCCATTCCTGGGATGCCTCTGGAAATGCTGTGTGTGTGTGTGTGTGTGTGTGTGTGTGTGCGTGTGCGTGTGCGTGTGCGTGTGCGTGTGAGAGAGAGAGAGAGAGAGAGAGAGAGAGAGAGAGAGAGAGAGAGAGAGGAACCGGAATCGTTTCCATCACATTTGGAACAGTCTCCGGAACCGGTTTTTGTCACACTGTCAGAGCTGGTATGTGGACTTCATGTCTGATAGACAATTACAATAACAGTGGTTCTCAAACGTTTTAATTTCAATGGTCAACCTAACTCTGAGAGTGTACAAGTGGAACCAAATGGACCCGTACACTCTCAGAGTTACAGACCTATAAGGGTCCATTTGGAACCCCTATCCACAAGTTTCCGAGGGTGTTGTGGGCATCACTTCCTGTCGATTTGATCCCTGATCCCTGATCAAATCGACAGGAAGTGATGCCCACCATGCCCTAGGAAACTTGTGGATAGGAATGGTTAAAAGGAACCGTTAAGGAATGGGACCATATCCTCTATGCACAGCAGCCATATTGGAGAGAAATTGGGCCTCTTCTTACTTCTTTCACACGTGTTACCAATGATACTAATTAAGGCTCTGTTCCAAACAGAGTCAGGGTGCTGATATTGTGCATGTTGGCTCACTGGAAACACTCTGCTACATGCACAGTGGGTCTCAAAGTGTGGTCCAGGGACACTTATGGTTCCTTGAGGGGGTTCCAAATGGCCCCTTAACACTCGCGTGACTAGCCTCGTCATTGTTCTATGTAATGGCTGATTTGCATTTCACTGTCCGCCTGGTCAATTAAGGGACTTCTCTCCTCTAGGCCTACAATGAAATAGAAATAACTACTGCTTTGTCCCCATAAATCTAACCACTAAATGTTGTATTTTTGTTCTGAGCAATCGGTTGCTTCTCTCTCTCTCTCTCTCGCTCTCTAGCTTGCGCTCTGTCTCGGTGATGCCATGTATAAGCGACTTTGGGCTTGTTTTTGTATTAAGTCAAAAGAACTATTAAGTCAAAAAAACATTGCTCTCCGTCCATTGCATAAACTTGTGCAGACAACTCGCTTGCTTTCGACATCAGGGCATCTCTCTCTCTCTCTCTCTCTCTCGCTCGCTCCCACACACACTCAGACAAACACACAGCATGCAGTAACATTTTCATAGACCTGGCTGCTTATTTCTCTTGCAAACACATTTGGCAACACTGCCTGCATGTAACTAATGCTGCGCCAAGAGATCTGATCTACAAGCAGAGGGCGCGTCAGGCAGCGACTGTTTTATGTTTGCAGATCAGATATTTAGCGCAGGAATGAGCACATTTGTGGAACATACCGATGTGTTCACTTGTTGCGCTGACATGGGGAGGAGAGGAGACGCTTTTGTCAGCAAGTGGACAGCTGATAGAAGGAGACGCTTTACGCTCAGGCAATAATGTGAATATTATTATTATGAATAATAATATTGGTTTGTCAAGAGATATCCATGTGTTTTGGACAATGGTGATAGTGACGTAATTAGACAGAGGCTTCAGTGGTTCATATAGGCTATCCATGTTTCTCTAAAGAGTTTAATGTAACGCTACAGATCGCACTGTTTTATACGCTTTTTTTATACAGATTTTACATACAGAATCTGCAGTTTCCAATACAAGTTAGCCTATTTTATAATGTTTCTACCTGCCTGCAACAACATATGTGAGCTCACTGACTGAGCAGAGTGCAATTGAAATGTTAATAGCTATTTAAAAGACAATGGAACCCCCGTGTGGGGGAGAAGGTGTCAGCTCGTCTGGAGCACAGAGGGGAGACAGTAGCCTATAGAATAGCTGGAAAAAACGGCCTTCTGACCTGAAAGTCAGGCAGTGTATGGGATGGTGAAACCCCAGTCATGAGAGTGTTAAAAGGTGTGTAACTCTGAGAGTGTACAAATGGAACCAAATGGACCCGTAATGAACTCTCAGAGTTATGGGGGTCCTTGAAATTAAAAGGTTTGAGAACCACTGTGCTACAGTGAAATGGAACAGAGCCTTCATTAGTATCATTGGTAAAAACCTGTGAAGGAAGTAAGGAAGACCCCCAAAAAAGAGGCCTTTTGCTTGTTGTGCATAGAGCCTATTAAGAGGGAATCGTTAAGTTACCGGAATCGTTAAAATCCTAAAGGATCTGAACCCTGGGTGTGGTCAGGTGCATTATTGGCACATTGCTATTTTAGGTGGAGTGAGAAAGGTCAGCACCTTAGACCAGCTGTGACCTGTTCTCCAGTCCAGCGCTGACCCCATGCAGGGCAGTATAAACAATTTGTCGACCACTTGATGCGTTCATTAATCCTATTATTATTAGCCAGTGTTGTAAAGTAAAGTACATTTACTCAAGTACTGTACTTAAGCAGAATTCTGAGGTACTTTTACTTTACTGGAGTATTTCCAATCGTCAATACTTTTACTTTTACTCCACTACAATTATTTGAAAACTTTAGTTACTAGTTAATTTGCAGATATAATATATTACATTATAAAACATACATTAACCACTTTAGCCCTATTTTATACCTAGGCTATTTGAAAATAGCTGATGTTGTGAACTGATAGATCTGCTATTTTCAAACATTTAGGACTTTTACTTTTGGTACTTTAAGTACATTTTGATACCAATACTTTTGTACTTTTACTCAAGTTTTTCCACCACTGTTATTAGCTGCTCGGCACTCGTTGAGACCAGGATAAAGATCCCAAGGATTCGTCAGTGATGTCACTTTCATGCAGCAGATTTAGTCGACTAAAATGTGTTTTGGCGTGCCTTGAAAATAGCAGATCTACAAGCTGTGTAGATCGTCTATTTTCAAAGCGTGACATCCGCACACAGACAAGCATAGTTCTACTGGATCTCTTCTCCATAGTCCCTCCCTAACATTTTAGTCTAGTTTTTGTCATAGTTTTAGTCAATGAAATGAAAGGAGAATTTTGTAGGCATATCTGTTTTACTGAAATCACGTTTTAAATACTTCCACCCTCCGGTCTCCAGAATGGCGGGCGGAAGTATCGCGAGAAGAGATTTAAAACGGGATTTCAGTAAAACAGATCTGTAAACAACAATGGCGGCGCCCATGTAGCGATAGCATAGCAGTGACATCAGACGGACCACACACTACAGATATATACAAGAAAAACTATTTTCGAGCGACAGAAATAAGCGGATTTAGCCAAGATCTAAAGACGGCCGTTCTGAGCTGCGGTTTGGGGGGTCCTCGAAATGGAGAGCTTGGCTCGTTATGAATTGGGGGTCCAGGATCACTCTCATCATGACTTAATAACCTCAAATCAAGGTAGGAAAACACTTAGGGCAAAATTCTCCTTTAACACTGAATTATTGATTCTATTAGATGGTCACACACTTTCACTTTTCCTCAGCAGAACATTGTGAGTGTCTTTTCCGACTTCTCCAAATAATTTAAATAGCAATGTGCCCAGCAGCTCAAGCGCATTATTAAGATCTTAAACAAAATGGGAGAAGACATTCTGATTGGTCTTATGTTATGCCCAAAATACACCCATGACTAATTTAATAAATATTGAATACAACCCCCCTTGCACCCAGCGCTGCAGCTTTGCACCCTCGATGCATTTGCATCCTGCATTTTACACTGCGTGTCACCGTGTGCCCGTGGATCATCTAAATAGGGCCCATACACTCTTGGAACTACGTTGTTTTTATGGCGTGCAAGACTCCAGCGGGACAAGCCGTCTAGAAGAGTGTGTGTGTGTGTGTGTGTGTGTGTGTGTGTGTGTGTGTGTGTGTGTGTGTGTGTGTGTGTGCGAGAGAGAGAGAGAGTCCGATCTCCCAAATCTCCTGACAATTGAACTGATCTAGACGCATTCAGAAGCCCAAGGACTGGATGTTTTATGCTTTTTGATATTCAGCTTTTTAGACCTTTCATTCCATAGGCAGTCAATGGAGCGGAAAATACTTCCAAATTTGGAAATCAGTTTGACGTCACACTGATATGACATCGCTGTTTTGCGGGGAGAATAATGAATAAATAGCGGGGCATCATAAGCGGCGATCATACGTTTGACACAAAGTAACAGAGTAGCGTAGTAGTTTGTGTGCAAGCTCCATCGTTTTTGTTAAACTGGGAGAGCAAAGAGAAACCGCAGGGGTACAAATAAAAAAATAAAGAAATAAGAACGTGCCTACAAACAAAGCATAATCCATCTGAATACTGCTACAATACCCAGAAGTGCGACCAATGCTCATAGCCCCGGACAGACATGGCTGGGATATTGTTCGAAGATCTTTTCGACGTGAAGGACATCGACCCCGACGGCAAGAAGTTTGACCGAGTGTCCCGTCTGCATTGCGAGAGCGAGTCCTTCAAAATGGATCTGGTGTTGGACGTGAACACCCAGATCTACCCCGTGGAGCTCGGCGGAAAATTCCGCCTGGTCATCGCCAGCACGTTGTACGCGGACGGCACACCCGACGACGGCGAGTTCAACCCTCAGCAGGACGAGCGGCGGGCGTCCCGGGCGGACCAGTTTGACTACGTGATGTACGGGAAGGTGTACCGCATCGAGGGGGACGAGACGTCGACGGAGGCGGCCACGCGCCTCGCCGCGTACGTGTCCTATGGCGGTCTGCTCATGAGGCTGCAGGGAGATGCCAACAATCTGCACGGGTTCGAGGTGGACGCCAGGGTTTATCTGTTCATGAAGAAACTGAACTACTAAACCAAGAGGTCTTCAACGTTTTTCAGGCCAAGGAGCCCTTAGCTGAGAGAGAGATGAAGCAGGGGACCCATTGTATAAAATTGTGTTGCAGATCATTTTTCATAGATTTTATAGATAGCTTCAGTAACTTGTTTAAATCAATTAAGCAATATTACACGAGAGGGTGTGCTTTGTCGTGATTATTGTCACGACAGTGATGTGGTCGGGAAGAGGCTGAGACGAGTTCCGCAAGCATCACTGTAGTGCCAATAATCACGGTAAAGCTGCCGTTGAGTGTAATATTGCGATTATACAACAGTTACCATCAAAATAAAACGTATAAAAATGTATTCATATTGTGGGGTAAATGGTAAATGGTGCATTTATATAGCGCTTTTATCCAAAGCGCTTTACATATATTGTGCATTACATTCACCCATTCACACACACATTCATACACCGATGGTGGAGGAAACCATGCAAGGCACCAACCTGCTCATCGGGAGCAATTAGGGGTTCAGTGTCTTGCTTAAGGGCACTTCGACACTAACTCTGGGGAGCCCCCAGCCCGGGGGGCTCCCCCAGATCGAACCAATCCCCAACCAATCAGATCAAACTGGGAACCTTGCGGTTTCCAGTTCACTCTACCCGGCCACTCTACCCCCGAGCCACTGCCGCCCCTATGGGGCATTTCGCTCTCAAAATAACAACCTTTCTGCGAGTGTTGCCTCTGTTATCCTGGAAACACATGATGGGGTCTGACAGAGACCGAGTCCCTGTTTATTTAGCAGTCCAGACCCAACATTGACATGGCTGTGCGTTAGACAACTTTTCCCAAACTGAACACAGAGAAACAAAACTTAAAAAAAACGTAACTGTTTGCTCAATCTCATTGTAATTAAGATATTCAATAGAATTATATATTTTTTTAATGGCAGATTTAGCTACTACGTCCCAAGCAAACTGCTAGCATAGCCACTTAAAAAAATAAATAAAGTTCCTATCACACAAAGATTTGGTGGCCCCCCTGTAGTAACTCTCAGGACCCCCTACGGGTCCCAGACCCCCTGTTGAAGATCCGTTTCCTAAACAATCTCCATGGCTTTGAGGTGGACTCCACTGAACAATTCACTAGTAAAGACCACACCATCAAACAGAGGAACGATTGAGTTGTATTTATTTGAAAATTGGTTGGATGGGAAGGGGACAGGGGAATGCATGATGTGTGTGGTGCCACTGTGTGTATGTGGTGCCACTGTGGAGAGAGGGTTATTGTGAGGTCCCGTTGTTGGGAATAGTTACAGACATTGCATGCATTACATTGTTACATGGGGGTAGGGGGTCCCGTTGTTGGGATGTGATAGGGAGGAGGGTGTGGGGGGGTTGTAGGGGGTCCCGTTGTTGGGAGGAAAGGGGGTCCCGTTGTTGGGAGGAAAGGGGGTCCCGTTGTTGGGAGGAAAGGGGGTCCCGTTGTTGGGAGGAAAGGGGGTCCCGTTGTTGGGAGGAAAGGGGGTCCCGTTGTTGGGAGGAAAGGGGGTCCCGTTGTTGGGAGGAAAGGGGGTCCCGTTAGTGGGGGAAAGGGGGTCCCGTTGTTGGGAGGAGGGGGAAAGGGAGGAGGGGTGGAGGGCGGAGGGAGATGAGAACGAATGGACGGAGGCGGGTTGGTGTAGGGCGGCGCCTAGGAGAGGGGATGAAGGGGAGGAGGGGAGGGATGAGTGGCGGGATGGGTGGCCTGAAGAAGGCGACGGGGAGGATGATGAAGGGGGAAGAGGGAGGATGGATGGGAGGATGGATGGGAGGATGGATGTAGGGGTTAGAGGGGAGGTAGGGAGGAGGGATGGAGAGGAGCGGGCGGGGGGCCGGGCCGTCTGAGGCACGGACCCTGGTTAGAGTGGCTTTGGGGCCCGTGGCCCGTCTGCGACCTAGTCGCGCCGAGACCCCCCGCCTTTGAGACCTAGAGGAGACATGTGTGGGAGAGGAGGAACAGGTCAGTTTTCAGCAAGGTTAGTTTTGAGCATGGGGAGGAGAAGGGGAGGTGGCGGGATGCAAGAAACATTGAGCATGAATGGGAGCGGGCATGGCTTGGTATAAATACAACCCTTGATTAGTTTGGAAGGAGGAGATAAGGGAGGAGTTGTTATCAACGCCATCGCAAGCAGGTGAGCTTGGGAGGAGTTGATATCGGCCAGATTGGAGGCGATTACGAGGGGGAGGAGATAGTTATCCGGTGTGGTCTTCCCTCCTGAACTTACATTGTACCAACTGCATTTCACTAGTAAAGACCACACCATCAAACAGAGGAACGATTGAGTTGTATTTATTTGAAAATTGGTTGGATGGGAAGGGGACAGGGGAATGCATGATGTGTGTGGTGCCACTGTGTGTATGTGGTGCCACTGTGGAGAGAGGGTTATTGTGAGGTCCCGTTGTTGGGAATAGTTACAGACATTGCATGCATTACATTGTTACATGGGGGTAGGGGGTCCCGTTGTTGGGATGTGATAGGGAGGAGGGTGTGGGGGGGTTGTAGGGGGTCCCGTTGTTGGGAGGAAAGGGGGTCCCGTTGTTGGGAGGAAAGGGGGTCCCGTTGTTGGGAGGAAAGGGGGTCCCGTTGTTGGGAGGAAAGGGGGTCCCGTTGTTGGGAGGAAAGGGGGTCCCGTTGTTGGGAGGAAAGGGGGTCCCGTTAGTGGGGGAAAGGGGGTCCCGTTGTTGGGAGGAGGGGGAAAGGGAGGAGGGGTGGAGGGCGGAGGGAGATGAGAACGAATGGACGGAGGCGGGTTGGTGTAGGGCGGCGCCTAGGAGAGGGGATGAAGGGGAGGAGGGGAGGGATGAGTGGCGGGATGGGTGGCCTGAAGAAGGCGACGGGGAGGATGATGAAGGGGGAAGAGGGAGGATGGATGGGAGGATGGATGGGAGGATGGATGTAGGGGTTAGAGGGGAGGTAGGGAGGAGGGATGGAGAGGAGCGGGCGGGGGGCCGGGCCGTCTGAGGCACGGACCCTGGTTAGAGTGGCTTTGGGGCCCGTGGCCCGTCTGCGACCTAGTCGCGCCGAGACCCCAAAGAATGGTGCATGTTGTTAGCGGATGAGTGCGGTGTGGGCTAGGAGGAGATCGTGGGAATTGGAGCGGATGTATGTATGGTACGCCTGCGATGACCACCTACCCAGGATTTGAATTACGTGCTCGGGGACGCCTTTCCGGGAGGCTGTGGAGGCTGCGCCTATACGGAAGGAGTGACCTGAGAAGTGGTTCGCGGCGTAGCCGGCTTTGGTGAGAACGGAGCGGAGGTGGTGGTGAAACCAGGTGCGGGTGACTATGGAACCGGTTTCTGAGATGAACAGGGGGTCGGATGGTGAGGCGTTTTGGGACTGTCGGATGGCGAGGTGGCGGACGAGTGGCTCGTATGGGCTGAGGGGTGAGTCTAGTTTGAAAAGGTGAATGGGGGTGGACGTTCCGAACTGGTCAGTCTTACTGTGCTTGAGGGTGTAGATGAGGGTGGATGGGCTGAGGACGGATAAGTCGGACAGACAGGGGTGGCGAGCCGGGTCGAATCTAGTGTTGGCGGATGTGAATTCGGAGCAGCGGAGGAACCCGTAGAAAGCCAGGAGGAAAAGGGACTCTAGTGTGGAGTTGGTGAGTGGGTCTGAGTGACCAATCGTCAATACTTTTACTTTTACTCCACTACAATTATTTGAAAACTTTAGTTACTAGTTAATTTGCAGATATAATATATTACATTATAAAACATACATTAACCACTTTAGCCCTATTTTATACCTAGGCTATTTGAAAATAGCTGATGTTGTGAACTGATAGATCTGCTATTTTCAAACATTTAGGACTTTTACTTTTGGTACTTTAAGTACATTTTGATACCAATACTTTTGTACTTTTACTCAAGTTTTTCCACCACTGTTATTAGCTGCTCGGCACTCGTTGAGACCAGGATAAAGATCCCAAGGATTCGTCAGTGATGTCACTTTCATGCAGCAGATTTAGTCGACTAAAATGTGTTTTGGCGTGCCTTGAAAATAGCAGATCTACAAGCTGTGTAGATCGTCTATTTTCAAAGCGTGACATCCGCACACAGACAAGCATAGTTCTACTGGATCTCTTCTCCATAGTCCCTCCCTAACATTTTAGTCTAGTTTTTGTCATAGTTTTAGTCAATGAAATGAAAGGAGAATTTTGTAGGCATATCTGTTTTACTGAAATCACGTTTTAAATACTTCCACCCTCCGGTCTCCAGAATGGCGGGCGGAAGTATCGCGAGAAGAGATTTAAAACGGGATTTCAGTAAAACAGATCTGTAAACAACAATGGCGGCGCCCATGTAGCGATAGCATAGCAGTGACATCAGACGGACCACACACTACAGATATATACAAGAAAAACTATTTTCGAGCGACAGAAATAAGCGGATTTAGCCAAGATCTAAAGACGGCCGTTCTGAGCTGCGGTTTGGGGGGTCCTCGAAATGGAGAGCTTGGCTCGTTATGAATTGGGGGTCCAGGATCACTCTCATCATGACTTAATAACCTCAAATCAAGGTAGGAAAACACTTAGGGCAAAATTCTCCTTTAACACTGAATTATTGATTCTATTAGATGGTCACACACTTTCACTTTTCCTCAGCAGAACATTGTGAGTGTCTTTTCCGACTTCTCCAAATAATTTAAATAGCAATGTGCCCAGCAGCTCAAGCGCATTATTAAGATCTTAAACAAAATGGGAGAAGACATTCTGATTGGTCTTATGTTATGCCCAAAATACACCCATGACTAATTTAATAAATATTGAATACAACCCCCCTTGCACCCAGCGCTGCAGCTTTGCACCCTCGATGCATTTGCATCCTGCATTTTACACTGCGTGTCACCGTGTGCCCGTGGATCATCTAAATAGGGCCCATACACTCTTGGAACTACGTTGTTTTTATGGCGTGCAAGACTCCAGCGGGACAAGCCGTCTAGAAGAGTGTGTGTGTGTGTGTGTGTGTGTGTGTGTGTGTGTGTGTGTGTGTGTGTGTGTGTGTGTGTGCGAGAGAGAGAGAGAGTCCGATCTCCCAAATCTCCTGACAATTGAACTGATCTAGACGCATTCAGAAGCCCAAGGACTGGATGTTTTATGCTTTTTGATATTCAGCTTTTTAGACCTTTCATTCCATAGGCAGTCAATGGAGCGGAAAATACTTCCAAATTTGGAAATCAGTTTGACGTCACACTGATATGACATCGCTGTTTTGCGGGGAGAATAATGAATAAATAGCGGGGCATCATAAGCGGCGATCATACGTTTGACACAAAGTAACAGAGTAGCGTAGTAGTTTGTGTGCAAGCTCCATCGTTTTTGTTAAACTGGGAGAGCAAAGAGAAACCGCAGGGGTACAAATAAAAAAATAAAGAAATAAGAACGTGCCTACAAACAAAGCATAATCCATCTGAATACTGCTACAATACCCAGAAGTGCGACCAATGCTCATAGCCCCGGACAGACATGGCTGGGATATTGTTCGAAGATCTTTTCGACGTGAAGGACATCGACCCCGACGGCAAGAAGTTTGACCGAGTGTCCCGTCTGCATTGCGAGAGCGAGTCCTTCAAAATGGATCTGGTGTTGGACGTGAACACCCAGATCTACCCCGTGGAGCTCGGCGGAAAATTCCGCCTGGTCATCGCCAGCACGTTGTACGCGGACGGCACACCCGACGACGGCGAGTTCAACCCTCAGCAGGACGAGCGGCGGGCGTCCCGGGCGGACCAGTTTGACTACGTGATGTACGGGAAGGTGTACCGCATCGAGGGGGACGAGACGTCGACGGAGGCGGCCACGCGCCTCGCCGCGTACGTGTCCTATGGCGGTCTGCTCATGAGGCTGCAGGGAGATGCCAACAATCTGCACGGGTTCGAGGTGGACGCCAGGGTTTATCTGTTCATGAAGAAACTGAACTACTAAACCAAGAGGTCTTCAACGTTTTTCAGGCCAAGGAGCCCTTAGCTGAGAGAGAGATGAAGCAGGGGACCCATTGTATAAAATTGTGTTGCAGATCATTTTTCATAGATTTTATAGATAGCTTCAGTAACTTGTTTAAATCAATTAAGCAATATTACACGAGAGGGTGTGCTTTGTCGTGATTATTGTCACGACAGTGATGTGGTCGGGAAGAGGCTGAGACGAGTTCCGCAAGCATCACTGTAGTGCCAATAATCACGGTAAAGCTGCCGTTGAGTGTAATATTGCGATTATACAACAGTTACCATCAAAATAAAACGTATAAAAATGTATTCATATTGTGGGGTAAATGGTAAATGGTGCATTTATATAGCGCTTTTATCCAAAGCGCTTTACATATATTGTGCATTACATTCACCCATTCACACACACATTCATACACCGATGGTGGAGGAAACCATGCAAGGCACCAACCTGCTCATCGGGAGCAATTAGGGGTTCAGTGTCTTGCTTAAGGGCACTTCGACACTAACTCTGGGGAGCCCCCAGCCCGGGGGGCTCCCCCAGATCGAACCAATCCCCAACCAATCAGATCAAACTGGGAACCTTGCGGTTTCCAGTTCACTCTACCCGGCCACTCTACCCCCGAGCCACTGCCGCCCCTATGGGGCATTTCGCTCTCAAAATAACAACCTTTCTGCGAGTGTTGCCTCTGTTATCCTGGAAACACATGATGGGGTCTGACAGAGACCGAGTCCCTGTTTATTTAGCAGTCCAGACCCAACATTGACATGGCTGTGCGTTAGACAACTTTTCCCAAACTGAACACAGAGAAACAAAACTTAAAAAAAACGTAACTGTTTGCTCAATCTCATTGTAATTAAGATATTCAATAGAATTATATATTTTTTTAATGGCAGATTTAGCTACTACGTCCCAAGCAAACTGCTAGCATAGCCACTTAAAAAAATAAATAAAGTTCCTATCACACAAAGATTTGGTGGCCCCCCTGTAGTAACTCTCAGGACCCCCTACGGGTCCCAGACCCCCTGTTGAAGATCCGTTTCCTAAACAATCTCCATGGCTTTGAGGTGGACTCCACTGAACAATTCACTAGTAAAGACCACACCATCAAACAGAGGAACGATTGAGTTGTATTTATTTGAAAATTGGTTGGATGGGAAGGGGACAGGGGAATGCATGATGTGTGTGGTGCCACTGTGTGTATGTGGTGCCACTGTGGAGAGAGGGTTATTGTGAGGTCCCGTTGTTGGGAATAGTTACAGACATTGCATGCATTACATTGTTACATGGGGGTAGGGGGTCCCGTTGTTGGGATGTGATAGGGAGGAGGGTGTGGGGGGGTTGTAGGGGGTCCCGTTGTTGGGAGGAAAGGGGGTCCCGTTGTTGGGAGGAAAGGGGGTCCCGTTGTTGGGAGGAAAGGGGGTCCCGTTGTTGGGAGGAAAGGGGGTCCCGTTGTTGGGAGGAAAGGGGGTCCCGTTGTTGGGAGGAAAGGGGGTCCCGTTGTTGGGAGGAAAGGGGGTCCCGTTAGTGGGGGAAAGGGGGTCCCGTTGTTGGGAGGAGGGGGAAAGGGAGGAGGGGTGGAGGGCGGAGGGAGATGAGAACGAATGGACGGAGGCGGGTTGGTGTAGGGCGGCGCCTAGGAGAGGGGATGAAGGGGAGGAGGGGAGGGATGAGTGGCGGGATGGGTGGCCTGAAGAAGGCGACGGGGAGGATGATGAAGGGGGAAGAGGGAGGATGGATGGGAGGATGGATGGGAGGATGGATGTAGGGGTTAGAGGGGAGGTAGGGAGGAGGGATGGAGAGGAGCGGGCGGGGGGCCGGGCCGTCTGAGGCACGGACCCTGGTTAGAGTGGCTTTGGGGCCCGTGGCCCGTCTGCGACCTAGTCGCGCCGAGACCCCCCGCCTTTGAGACCTAGAGGAGACATGTGTGGGAGAGGAGGAACAGGTCAGTTTTCAGCAAGGTTAGTTTTGAGCATGGGGAGGAGAAGGGGAGGTGGCGGGATGCAAGAAACATTGAGCATGAATGGGAGCGGGCATGGCTTGGTATAAATACAACCCTTGATTAGTTTGGAAGGAGGAGATAAGGGAGGAGTTGTTATCAACGCCATCGCAAGCAGGTGAGCTTGGGAGGAGTTGATATCGGCCAGATTGGAGGCGATTACGAGGGGGAGGAGATAGTTATCCGGTGTGGTCTTCCCTCCTGAACTTACATTGTACCAACTGCATTTCACTAGTAAAGACCACACCATCAAACAGAGGAACGATTGAGTTGTATTTATTTGAAAATTGGTTGGATGGGAAGGGGACAGGGGAATGCATGATGTGTGTGGTGCCACTGTGTGTATGTGGTGCCACTGTGGAGAGAGGGTTATTGTGAGGTCCCGTTGTTGGGAATAGTTACAGACATTGCATGCATTACATTGTTACATGGGGGTAGGGGGTCCCGTTGTTGGGATGTGATAGGGAGGAGGGTGTGGGGGGGTTGTAGGGGGTCCCGTTGTTGGGAGGAAAGGGGGTCCCGTTGTTGGGAGGAAAGGGGGTCCCGTTGTTGGGAGGAAAGGGGGTCCCGTTGTTGGGAGGAAAGGGGGTCCCGTTGTTGGGAGGAAAGGGGGTCCCGTTAGTGGGGGAAAGGGGGTCCCGTTGTTGGGAGGAGGGGGAAAGGGAGGAGGGGTGGAGGGCGGAGGGAGATGAGAACGAATGGACGGAGGCGGGTTGGTGTAGGGCGGCGCCTAGGAGAGGGGATGAAGGGGAGGAGGGGAGGGATGAGTGGCGGGATGGGTGGCCTGAAGAAGGCGACGGGGAGGATGATGAAGGGGGAAGAGGGAGGATGGATGGGAGGATGGATGGGAGGATGGATGTAGGGGTTAGAGGGGAGGTAGGGAGGAGGGATGGAGAGGAGCGGGCGGGGGGCCGGGCCGTCTGAGGCACGGACCCTGGTTAGAGTGGCTTTGGGGCCCGTGGCCCGTCTGCGACCTAGTCGCGCCGAGACCCCAAAGAATGGTGCATGTTGTTAGCGGATGAGTGCGGTGTGGGCTAGGAGGAGATCGTGGGAATTGGAGCGGATGTATGTATGGTACGCCTGCGATGACCACCTACCCAGGATTTGAATTACGTGCTCGGGGACGCCTTTCCGGGAGGCTGTGGAGGCTGCGCCTATACGGAAGGAGTGACCTGAGAAGTGGTTCGCGGCGTAGCCGGCTTTGGTGAGAACGGAGCGGAGGTGGTGGTGAAACCAGGTGCGGGTGACTATGGAACCGGTTTCTGAGATGAACAGGGGGTCGGATGGTGAGGCGTTTTGGGACTGTCGGATGGCGAGGTGGCGGACGAGTGGCTCGTATGGGCTGAGGGGTGAGTCTAGTTTGAAAAGGTGAATGGGGGTGGACGTTCCGAACTGGTCAGTCTTACTGTGCTTGAGGGTGTAGATGAGGGTGGATGGGCTGAGGACGGATAAGTCGGACAGACAGGGGTGGCGAGCCGGGTCGAATCTAGTGTTGGCGGATGTGAATTCGGAGCAGCGGAGGAACCCGTAGAAAGCCAGGAGGAAAAGGGACTCTAGTGTGGAGTTGGTGAGTGGGTCTGAGTGACCGGAACGGAGGACGGCGACGCAGTCGGCGAGGACGTTGTCTGTGAGGGGTTGGCGGCTAGGAGGGTGGTGAGGCTCGTGGCGTTTGATGCCTTTGAGCAGCAGTGCGACGTGCGGGTGCGCGTGGAAGGGGTGAGCGGCGCCGGTGAGGAGTTTAACGATGAAATTTATGCCGGATAAGTAGACTCGGATGGTGGATGAGTGCATGGACCGGGAGTAGTGGCAGTGGCTGACGTAGGAGGTGAGTGTGGCCAGGTCTAGTGACGGGAAGTGCAGGGTGAAGGTGGCGTGGAACAGCTGGAAGTTTTTCCAGGCAGTCCAGTAGGTGGACAGTGAGGATGGGGCGAGAGACTGGAGGATGGCTTGTTGTGAGTGGCGGATGAGGTGGCTGAGCGGGTGATTCAGGGGAAGGTCATTTGTGAATATGGAGGTGCCGGAGTGGGATGAGAGTCTGCTTCTGGTGCCAAGTGCCTGAACTTCTGTAAAAGAAAGCGAGAAAGTGAGTCAGCGATGCTATTGAGGTGACCGGGGATGTGGGCGGCGCGAATGATGAAATTATGGGTGACGGTGATCCAGGTGAGTCGACGGAGGAGTGCCATGATGGGGAGTGAGGAGGAGCGACCTTTGTTGATTATATTGACGGTGGCTTGATTATCAGAATGAATGAGGACGGAGCGGCTGGTCCACTCCGATCCCCAAAGGGAAGCCGCTACCACGATGGGGTATAGCTCGAACAAGGCGGAGGAATGACCGGAGTCGCACTGGGGATCTAACATCTCCTCCGGCCATTCCTCCGCGAACCATCTGCCTTGGTAGTACCCCCCATAGCCTACGGAGGGGGCTGCGTCAGTGAATAATTGGAGGTCCTCTGGTGAGGAGTGAAAGTCATCATAAAAAAAACTAATTCCGTTCCAGTTGTGCAGGAGGTTGTGCCAGAGGCAAAGCTCCATTTTGCACTCGGGGGTGATGGTGACAATGTGGTGGAGGGCTGGAACGGAGGAGGCTAGTGAGAGGAGGTGAGAGATGAATGAACGGCCTTGGGGGATGATACGGGTGGCGAAATTAAGGTGACCTAAGAGTGAGAGGAGTTGCTGCTTGGTGCACGAGGGGGTGTCTGCGAAGTTGGCGATGATGAGGGTGATCCTGTGTAATTTTTCGAGGGGGAGTGAGGCTTGGAAGGTGATGGTGTCTAGGTGGATGCCGAGGAACTCGAGGCTGGTGGCGGGGCCCTCCGTTTTGTCCTCGGCAAGGGGGACGCCGAGCGCCGTGAAGGCCGTTCTGATGGCGAGCAGAGTGCGTGCGGGGGGAGATGATGGGAAGTCGACGGAGAGGAAGTCGTCTAGGAGGTGGACGAGAAAGGGGATTTTGTAGTTATTTAATAGGATCCAACAGAGCAGTTCTGATAGATTGTCGAAGAGCTTGGGGCTGCTCTTGCAACCAAATGTGAGCCTAACGGCGAAGTAGTACTTCCCCCTCCAGCAGACTCCGAACAGGTGCCAGGAGTCTGGGCCGTCTATGAAGCACCGGACGAAGGTGGGATCTGGGTGGGAGGCTAGTTCCGAGGCTATGGAGGGGATGTTGATGGGGGTGGCGAGGTGCTCCGTCAGTCAGCTGACTGAGGGCTTGGTGGGATTGTGGGGGCAGGTGGGGCGGGAGTGTGCTCCACTGCAAAAGGTGCACACGTGCAGCATCTTACAGGAGGACATATTGCATCCCTGGTCATTAAAATTATTGCACACCATTTTGGAACCTACAAAAATGAGCTGACGGCCTCGACGGTCCCTTGTCTGGGAGGAGGCTGGGAAGGTGGTGGGACGGTCGGGTCTTGCCCTGGCTGGACGGATGACGGAGGACATGAGTGCCTGGGGTTGCGGGTTGTAGGTTGGTTGCGGGTTGTAGGTTGGCCGGGGGGGCGGTGCGGGGGTGGTGGAGTGGGAGCTGATGACCAGGGTGCAGTCGGTGGTGGGGTGGGCGGGGCAGCCGCACAGGTTGCAGGCGATGGCGGTTCTGCCGGCGAAAAGCCGGCAGTACAGCTCGGTGTCCTGCGCTCCCCAGTATGTAACCATGTTCCACTGCTGGAGCCGAGCTGCCGCCATCGCCGCAAACTGCCGGTGATACTGGAAATAGGTGGTGCCCCCGAAGCGAAGGGAGGTTAGACACAATGGGGGGTGGAGGAGGGTGTGAGGATACATTTGATAGGAGTGCAGCCTGCGAGCACAGGGAAGACAAAACATTTAAAATGTTTGACATGGGGGGGGAAGCAGGCACAGAGGGGTGAGACATGACAATGGGGTGAGACGCGGCAATGGGGTGAGACGCGGCGGTGGGGTGAGACACGGCGGTGAGGTGAGACACGTCAATGTGGGGGTTAGGCTGGGTGTGGTGGTGATGGTAGTCAGTGGTCTGGCTAATGGGTGCTGTGAAATAGTGTTGTTGGTGGTGGTGGTGGGGGTGGGGGGAGGGGGCTGGAGCCGGTCGTGCTGTTTTTTGTGTTGCTTTTTTAGCGGGGGCGGGGTGTGGTGACGCGACGCTCGAGCCTCCTGGTCCGACGTCATGCTGACGCGACGGACCAGGAGGGGAGGAGCTCACTAACACGGCAGATTGGAGTAGTGAATACAATGTGGCTTTAGGAGCGGCACGGGAAAATAGAACATTTTTGTCTCGCAACGCCTTCTGGAGGCCAATTACGGTCCATTCTGATGGTGGGCGAATGGGTGGGGTGACTGACCTGGTGGGCGGTGGGGCTGGGGTGGTGGAGCGAGCTGGAGTGGCGGAGTGAGCTGCGGTGGTGGAGCGAGCGGCGCGGGAGTATGGACCGGGACAATCGGGTGCGTGGCGAGCGCGTTGTCGGCTCGTTCGGGTGGTGGAGGTGGTGGGTGTGGGCGAAGCTCGACCGGGGTCCGGGAGAGAGACGAAGGTACGGGTGTTGTGGATGCCGATCGCAATCGTCTGCTGGATGTTTCGGGTGGTGATGTTGTCGGCGGGACGGGAGGATCAGCATTGGAGAAGTCCTCCTCGTCCGAGGCCATGAGCTGGAGAGAATTGTTGATGTCGTCTTCCATGCTGCTGGTTTTGCTGGTGGTGAGTAGTACGGCGGTATTTTCGCTTTTTAATTTACGTTTTGGTCGTTTGTTTTGGTGCGTGTTCCTCTTGCAAGAAACATTGAGCATGAATGGGAGCGGGCATGGCTTGGTATAAATACAACCCTTGATTAGTTTGGAAGGAGGAGATAAGGGAGGAGTTGTTATCAACGCCATCGCAAGCAGGTGAGCTTGGGAGGAGTTGATATCGGCCAGATTGGAGGCGATTACGAGGGGGAGGAGATAGTTATCCGGTGTGGTCTTCCCTCCTGAACTTACATTGTACCAACTGCATCTAATGAGGTGGACTCCATTGAACTACTGATGAGGTGGACTCCATTGAACTACTGATGAGGTGGACTCCATTGAACTACTGATGAGGTGGACTCCATTGAACTACTGATGAGGTGGACTCCATTGAACTACTCTCTGTTATTTAAGGATAGAGTTACACCTCTACGTTTGGTAATTAACCTACAGTGGACTCCAATGAGGAGGACTTCAGGGTTTATCTGTTCATAAAGAAACTGAACTACTGACCCACTTTTTGGCTCCCAAACATTGGGTCGGGACCCATCTTTGGGTCGCGGAATCCATTGTTCTGGGTCGCGAGTAAATGCCTGTTTTGGTTTCCTACGTTTTGTTCTTATTATTATCAACCGATTCCAGTTCCTCAATGTTGGATTTGGTTCCTCCGGTTCCGGATCCCAAACCTGGTCGTAACCCTAGGCTTCATGAGGTTAAATCCCATCGACAAGCACAGTCGGCAAGTCCCCTGGTGGAAGGAGTGTCTGTGTCCCTTTTATTGCCATATAAGGAGATCCCCAAACTCTCCGGTGACTGGTTGAAACACTAGCCCATATATGGAGATCCCTAAACTCTCCCAAGCTGATTCGTACCAGATCCGAGAAATCTCCAGTTGGTGCATTATCAACATGACGTCATAGTAGTGATGACATCATGGGCGCCAAATTATGATTTTGCCAGTGGGTGAACCTAGCATCTCTCTAAATACCATGCTATCCTTTAACACATTTACTGCCAAGGACGCAATATTGCATAACAAATCATGATTACGCTAGAGGGCGCTCTTCGCCAACCTATGAACGATGCCTTGAAAAAATAAATAACCCCGTCCACTACAATGTAAAAAAAAAAAAAAACGAGACATATTTAACTGCCGATAACTACAGAACGGACGATCGCACTTGCATTGTTTTTGTTCCGGTGGAAAGAGGAGAGACTTGTCATTCCACCGAGACATTGTTTGTTTACATCCGGGTTGAAAATAATAATCAGTGGATCAAAAAGACTCAAAATAAGGTAAAACCGCTGGCAGTGGCGGATGAATTAATTAATTAATACTTGACAATGAATGTGTTTGCATGGTCGTCAAGGCTAGGTCAAGTGCTAAGGGCTAAGGTTGAGTCTGGAGAGGTGAGCCTTCAGATTACAGCGTTGTCCCTGATGTTTTAAGGAAATTTCAGACACATTCCCTGTGTTAGCTGATCTGAGTGAGCGGGAGGGGTTGTAGGGTTGGATCAGGCTTTGAATGTATGGGGGTGCCGTACCTTTCGTTGCTTTGTAGGCCAACATCAGGGTTTTGTACTCTGTGCGGGCAGTAACTGGGAGCATGCTGAGGCATTCTGGATCATTTGGAGGGGCTTAGGTGCATATGCTGGGAGGCCAGTAAGGAGGGAGTTACAGTAGTCAAGTTTTGACTGAGGTCTGGATACGGAGCTGGGATTACTCCTGGGTGACGAAGGGTCTAATCCTTGAATGTTTTCCTACAGGATCGATCGAGTGACCGCTGCAATGTGTGCTTTGAATGAGACCTGACTTTCCAGGACAACACCGTGGCCTAATACATAATATCCAAATCGGGTTCAAATTTTTGAGAATCACTTGTCAAAGGCACCGTTTGTGAATAAATATTTGTTTTCATCGTCTTTCAGGAGAGTTTGGAGTACATCTTCCTCATCATCTTCAGTGTGGAATGCTTTCTGAAGATAGTAGCGTACGGCTTTCTCTTCCACGATGACGCCTACTTACGCAATTGCTGGAACATTCTGGACTTTGTATGCGTATCGGTCGGGTGAGTGAAGTCATTGTTCCGTTTCACAAGTTGTCATGTCTAAAATGTATAAAAATGTTTTGAAAATAGCCGATCTACAAGATCATGCGACGTGTTGTTAGCTTGTAGATCGGCTATTCTCAAATAGACAAAGTTTAAATAGGGCTGAAGTTTTAACCTCATGAACTCTTAACGTCCCTATTCTGGGGCACCAGCATTTAATGCACGGTTAATTTTCAATGAGAGGCGGGCGATTATTTGGGACACGCGGAGAAGTTGAGGGGCGGTGAGGCAGGCGGGCGCGGTCCCGTGAAATTCTCGCGCGCGTGCTCGTTTGTGCATGTGCACGCGGGCGGCAAGAGCTGGATTGTGGTGAGCTTTTCTTTTCACCACACCGCGCAGGAGGAAAAAACAACAATGATCGCGGCG
>NC_137612.1:58253378-58335878 GCF_963280865.1 Gymnoscopelus braueri
TCTGTGCCTGCTGCCCTGCACTGTCGGATGGAAACCAGCACTTTGCCCCCGGGCATTTAGAACGTCCTACTAACTCCACCACATGTCCACAACTGAAGAGAAAACGCATGCTAAAGTTACGGCGTGAGTGGGAACTATCAAACACTTTGTTTGACAGCGTCACTGGGAATTAATAGCCTATAACGCAAACTGCAACGTTGGTGAATGTTTTCTGTGGCGCACAGGCAGCACATGGTGGTCTGTCAGATCAGACAGCATGCTCAGAAGAGCAACAGTCCCATAACATAATGTTCACGTCAGAAACACAGAACACCGCAGCAGCAGTGTCGCAGCCTCAGGTCTTTATAGCTACCCCAAGCATCTCCTGATTCGGTTTGGAAGATCTTGTTCTTAATCTAATCAATCTGATCATTTTTGTTGCGGATTTATAAGCAAATAGATGTTAAAGGGATAGTTCACCCCCCAAAAATAATCTATCGGTTAGTCACCCCATGGACACTTGAATTTGTGGTATTTTTTTGTTTCTGTCGCATTCCCTAAGCCAATCATTTGATGACCGCCATGCATTTAATATGAATCAATAGGCCTATATAGTGAGCATACAATAATCACATTATTCTTTTATTTATAAAAATAAAGATAAATCTATAGACTATTTAGTTGTTCTATTTGAGCATTTTGGTAAAAGTAACTAAAAAGTAAGAAGTAATAATATATTGCTCATGCTCAGACAATATGTAACAAGATGTATTACTTAAAAATGAAGGTAATAAGTAATGTATTACAAAATAAAAGTAACTTGCCCAACACTGTGATAAAATGTTATGGTTTTTTGACGAATTGAATACATTGGACCACTGTGGAAACAAGTCCCCAGGAAGTTTTTTGTATTATCCTTTTTCTATAGAAGAGCCGTATCATTCATTCATATCACAGCTGTAAAAAATTACCACACAGATATTGTTTCATTTGTGCTCTGACACATGGACATGATACTTTGCAAAATATTACTTTTATTTTAGCTTGAGCAATGAAAAAGGAACCATGTATGAATTAGCCTGCCCCAGCCCGTCTGATATCTGGCATAGATGGGCGGATTCAAAATCTCCGGCGAAAACATCCGTGGCCTCCCATTGGTTCACCGATCTGTGCACCCGCCTCCACCCCGCCCCGCGCCCCTCCTCCTCCCCCAATGTGCAGCATTGAGGGCCCTGACGTCACAACATTTGGAGCGACGCCCACTGCACTCTGGTTGGCTGGGGAAATGAAAGGTTGACTCCCACTTCCTATGCCAGGAATGTGAACAGCTTGGTCCAGTCTCTTATTTTTGAACAAAACGCGAAGGACAATAAAAGCCTGGAGATCGAGGCTATGTATGATGAATTAACCCCCAGCTGTCATAATTTCGGTGTGCGTGTGTGTGTGTGTGTGTGTGTGTGTGTGTGTGTGTGTGTGTGTGTGTGTGTGTGTGTGTGTGTGTGTGTGTGTGTGTGTGTGTGTGTGTGTTAGGCCTGCTTCCCTTGGAGGACGGCGGCTCAGAGGAGCTCAGTGTCAGTAAGATGAGCACAATGCAGCTGGTCATCTACTACTAGTTAGTATACTCTGATACTTCTACTCCATTACATCTCAGAGGGAATTGTTGTACTTTTTACTCCACTACAATTATTTGAATACATTACTAGCTACTTTGTAGATTTAGATTTTAGATTATTAATACAAAACATACATGTACAGTAGCCTATGTAATGTGACACCCCTCCCTTTTCTGTAAATCGTCTCTGTCGGGTGGAAACCTCATACTGTCCAAAACTGTTCAGCATAATTGTTTTTTTAGGAAACATAGCAGATCTACAAGCTTGAAACACGTTTCAAGCTTGTAGATCTGCTATTTTTGATGATTTGGTATGATCAAGTAGGGCATTTACTTTAAAAACATGGAACATTTGGAGATAAGAGGTTTCTGCCCGACAGCAACAAAACTTTGCTGTTACTGGAGCTTTTACCAACGTGTATTGTATGTCTTCCTGATGAATTGAGTACTGAGTATTGAATGGATGGAAACGTTTTGTGTCATCCTCTTAGCATCACTTTTGACTGTGCTACTTGTACTATTAACTAACTTGTTGACACAGTATTTAATCAGCCAATCAAAACTCTGTCCTCTCTGCGCAGTAAAAAGGCTCGTAATTGGAACCGCTTCCTTAGGCGTAAGTGTTGTGTCTACGTCAAGTCCAGGATGTTCTACTGGTGGGTGATCCTGCTGGTGTTCCTCAACACCCTGGCCATCTCCACCGAACACCACCAGCAGTCCCAGAGCCTCACCAACTGGCAAGGTAGGCACACACACTGGCAAAGTAGGCACACACACACACACACACACACACACACACACACACACACACACACACACACACACACACACACACACACACACACACACACACACACACACACACACACACACACACACACACACACACACACACACACACACACACACACACACACACACACACACACACACACACTGGCATGGTCACAATACTAACTGGCACGGTCACAATACTAACTGGAAAGGTAGGCACACACACTGGCAAGGTAGGACCACACTGGCAATGTCACCACACTAACTGGCGAGGTCACCACACTAACTGGCAAGTTCAGAACTCTGCCCATTTGTGATTTGTTCAACAACATCATAAATTGCTCAATGTTCATTTCACTCTGAGAGTGTACAAATGGAACCAAATGGACACTTACAGGTCTGTAACTCAGAGAGTGTACAAATGGAACCAAATGGCCCCTTGTGGGTCCGTAACCCTAACTCCTAGTGTTATGTCCCCCTCCCACCAGACAACACCAACAAGGTGCTGCTCTCCATGTTTGCCATCGAGATGTTCATGAAGATGTACGCCCTGGGCTTACCCTCCTACTTCATGTCGCTGTTCAACCGCTTCGACTGCTTCGTGGTGACCACCGGCGTCCTGGAGCTCATCCTGGTGCACATGGACGTCATGTCCGTCATGGGCATCTCCGTGCTGCGCTGCATCCGCCTGCTGCGGCTGCTCAAAGTCTCCAAGTAAGTAAGCAGTGCTAATTTTGACAGCACATTTTTTATGTAGTTTTTAGTCATAGTCTTTTGAATAAAATTCCATTTCGTTTTTGTCATATTTTAGTCATCTGAAATGTTTTAGTTCCAGTTTAGTTTTAGTTGACTAAATATCATATGATTTTAGTCGACTCGATCTACAGTTGATTTAGTCGAGTAAAATGTATTTTGGACGGGCCGTGATGGTCGTCGTAATGCCTGATTTATACTTAGCTGTGTGCCGAAAATTGCCGATCTACAAGCTCACAACGCGTCAGCGACGTGTTGTTAGCTTGCATAGATCGGCTATTTTCGGAGTGCGACACCTGCACACAACAAAGTATAAAATGACTTGACTTAGTTTTGCTCGATTTACTCTTCTCCACTAATCCCTCCCTAAATGTTTTTATTTGTTGATGACATTGGGAGCAAATTTTGTCATAGTTTTAGTCATCATAGTTTAGATTGTATATAGTTTTCGTCAGTGAAATAAAGGTAGCCAATGAACATTTTTCGTCAGAGTTTTAATCGACAAAATGAACACTGCTCTCTGCATAAAGTACGATTAGCTTTCTCCATGGACGCTTCTACTGAAGAATCTTTTGATGTTGTTGATCAGTAAATGTCCTTTGCTACAATTTTCTTTTTACCATTAAACATTAAAGAATTTTCCTAATGTACAGTAAATCGAATTATTCGAAGCATATGGCTTGCTGCTTAGCATAAATGAAAATAAAGACAATTGAAAAAGACAATTTATAATTAACAGATGGCAGTTTCCTTTCTTTCTTTCCTTGCTTTCGGGGGTGTAGTTCCAGACTCTGTATAGCATTCAGAGATTGTGGAATAGTAGTCTGGCCATGCGACACTAATGAATGCATATATGTCCATTTGATTGTGTGCATATAAACTGTTTGGTTGTGCTTATAGATACTGGACATTTCTCAGTAACCTGGTGGATGTATATGTTATAGATACTGGACATACAGTATCTCAGTAACCTGGTGTATATATACACAGTATGCTATAGATACTGGACATCTCTCAGTAACCTGGTGGATATATATGTTATAGATACTGGACATCTCTCAGTAACCTGGTGGATATATATGTTATAGATACTGGACATCTCTCAGTAACCTGGTGGATATATATGTTATAGATACTGGACATCTCTCAGTAACCTGGTGGATATATTATATGTTATAGATACTGGACACCTCTCAGTAACCTGGTGGCGTCGTTGCTCAACTCGGTGCGTTCCATCGCCTGCCTGCTCCTGCTGCTCTTCCTGTTCATCGTCATCTTCTCTCTGCTGGGCATGCAGGTGTGATGTATACACCTGCACTTATATACAGTACATACATGGATACACCTGCACATATATACATTACATACAGTACATGTATACACCTGCACATATATACAGTACATACATGTATACACCAGCTATATACCTACATTATCTGTATATATGTGCATGCGTTCATGGTCATCTTCCTTCTGCTGGAAATGCAGGTGTTTGGAGGAAAGTTCAACTTCCCCAACAAGCTCAAACCTCGCAGCACCTTTGACAGCTTCCCCCAGGCCCTCATCAGTGTCTTCCAGGTACGTTCACCATGCAAATTGATTGGCTGAAATAAGGCCATGTTCACAGAGAACACTTATGAGCTGAAGAGCGCTTTGGGTATCATGTCCATAGTACTCACACAAAGCGTGATGCCTGCACTCAAACCTGTCATCTGCGTTACTAGCACAAATAGCTGAAACAATGTAAACATGGACTTCTCATGGTTTTGGTAACGATTCAGAGTCGGTTTGTAAATGGTCAGAATGTAAAATACAATCAGGAGGATCACATGAGCTGTTTGCAGCTTGAAGCGTCCAGGACGCATCGCCAAACAATGCTGGGCGTTGAGAGCACTGAAGCGCCATGCTCGGGCGCTGGGAAGAGGAACGCACCAGCGTCTTTACTGGCCTAATTCCAATCTGCTCCCTTACAGACTCCCTGACTTCACGTGAAGTCCGCGAGAGCTTGAGGACTGTCCCATTTGAAATGGGTAAGTCAATGAGGGCTCAGGCAGAGCCCTTTCTGCACCCTTTCTGTAAGTCAGCATCGATGCAGACTTTGGCTAAAAGAATTACCCACAGTTCATAGCTTGAGGGCTTATAGGCGGACATTGGAATTGGGCCAGTATAGAAATAAGCAGAAGACTGGTGCTGCCAACTCAAAAGGCGTTCTCTGTGGACACTGCCCCTTATGGCCAATGGGAGATTCTTCCACGTCGAACAACCCTGTACTGATAGGGCGTTTTGTCTGAATGTGGTGGGTCTGCGCTGCACTTCACAGCCCCCTCTAGTGGTTGTTCTAGTGCCAGTCCCACCTCACGGGTAGGAGCTTTGCAGTCAAAATCGGAGAGGCCTCCTCATCTCGGGCCCCCTTCACATGCGGGGTTCCACAGGGATCAATCCTAGGCCCACTGCTGTTCTCCATATATATGCTCCCCATTGGTAACATTATTCGCTCCCATAACATAAACTTTCATTGCTACGACACACAACTTTACATTCCCCTCAAACCCGGTTCAGGAAATGTGTCACCACTTCTGGCCTGTCTCTCAGATATTAAACATTGGATGACCCAAAAATTCCTTCAGCTAAATGAGTCAAAATCTGAGATCATTTTATTTGGCCCCCCTAGCTCAACTCTCCACCTCCACTCACAACTCGGTCCCCTTTCCGCAAATGTCACACCTGCTGCCCGAAAACTGGGTGTGATTTTTGACTCCGACCTCACTTAATAGACAAGTAACAACAGTTGCTCAATCCTGCAAGTCATTTCTGTCAGCCCCCGACCTCGAAAAGGTCATTCATGCACTTATATCATCACGCCTTGATTACTGCAACTCCCTCTACTCCGGCCTTAGCAAGAAAGTCATATCCCATCTACAACTGATACAGAATTCTACTGCTAGACTGCTCACTGGTACGAAGAAAACGGGACCAAATCACACCCATGCTAGCTGCCCTTCATTGGCTGCCTGTGAGCTCCAGGAGTGATTTTAAAATGTGACTTATTACTTATAAAGCCCTGCATGGATTGGCCCCTACCTATATCTCTGATATGCTGTCCCCTTCTAAGTCTGAGCGCAGTCTTAGATCCTCAAACAAGGCCCTCCTTGAGGTCCATTTTACTCACCTAGTAACCCGGGGGGATCGGGCCTTCGCCGGCCGGGCACCTAGGCTGTGGAACGCACTGCCGCTGCAGCTAAGGTTAGCACCATCCGTTTAAATCACTTCTGAAAACCTACCTCTCTACACTAAGTGTTTTTCCTAATTCTAATTTTTATATGACTGTATACACTGTAATGTTGTTTTTCTAATTTTATGTTTTGCTTTGTTGTCTGTTGTTTTTATTCTTGCTCTGTGCAGCACTTTGGAACTTTGTTTGGAAAGGTGCTATACAAATAAAATTCCTTATCATTATCATTATCATTATCATTATCATTATCACTACGCGGCCCCTAAATCATATGATGTCCCTTTGCTCCACTGTAGCATTGTTGCTGATTCACGCTCATGCTTATTTATAGCTAGTTGTATGCCAGTATCGTGCACTGAACGTTGTGGATATGTTGCAACATGCTGTGAGCTTGTACTGTATAGATCTGCTATTTCCGGCACACGACACCTGTTTGAAACTACGTGTATAATAGGCTTTTGGTTAGGGTTAAAAGCACATGTGTGTGTGTGTGTGTGTGTGTGTGTGTGTGTGTGTGTGTGTGTGTGTGTGTGTGTGTGTGTGTGTGTGTGTGTGTGTGTGTGTGTGTGTGTGTGTGTGTGTGTTAGATCTTGACAGGGGAGGACTGGAACACAGTCATGTATGACGGCATCATGGCTCATGGAGGGCCCACCATGCCTGGCATCCTGGTCAGCATCTACTTCATCATCGCCTTTGTGTGTGGAAACTGTATCCTTTTCCAAATTGTACATTTTCCACAGTGGTGGAAAGTAACTATATTTCCAATTTAAGTATTTAAAATACTTTTACTTCTACTTTACTAGATCTCAGAGGAAAATATTGTACTTTTACTCTACTACAATTATTTGAAAACTTTAGTTACTGGTTACCCAAGTGAATTTTTTTTAATTTTTTTTTGTGCTAAAGTATACTTTTTACATTTAGATTTTTATTATTAAACATACATTAACCACTTAAGCTCTATATATATTTCGGCTATTTGAAAGTAGCCGATCTACAAGCTCACAATGCGTCGCATCGCAGCGCATTGTGAGCTTGTAGATCTGCTATTTTCAAATGATTTTATACATTTGAACTTGTGAAACGGGACATTCTGCATAATGAGTACTCTCTACTTTTTGTACTTTAAGTACATTTTGATACCAATACTTTTGTACTTTTACGTACTTTTTAAGTAGATTTTTAATTCTGGACTTGTAAAGAGTATTTCTACATTATAATATTGATACTTTTACTTAGGTAAAACATTTTAGTACTTTTTCCACCACTGTTGATAAGTTGTTGAACTTTAACTGTTCATCAGTCATCCTACTCAATGTGTTCCTTGCCATTGCTGTGGATACCTTGGCCGACGCCGAGTCTCTAACCTCCGCCCAGAAGGAGAAAGCAGAGGAGAAGAAACTCAAGAAGGCACTCAGGTAAAATGCAACGCTCACGCAGATTCCAGCCCAGAGCCGGTGCTTTGAGACTATACCATCCGGGCCTGTTAGGCTCAGTGAGAGATAGAGCAAAGAAAGGAGAACCTTTAGCCCCTTATCCACTGCAGCTTAAGTATCACCAAAGACCCCAAACAAACACTCTGGCAACCCTTAACGATTCATTAATCGAAAGATATATCGAAATCGAATGCCATACGTTGTCTTGTTTGTATCATCATGTTTTGGTTAATTAATTAATTAATTCATTCATTCATTAATAAAGGGTTAATTAATTAATTAGTTAATTAACCCTTAATTAATTAAGCATTGTGTTAGAAACCTGCATAAACTTTTGGTGTTAGCGGGTCAAATTTGACCCGTGATTTAACTCAGCCCAAAATACTAAAAAAATATTTATTTTCATTTATTTTTTTCTCCCACCCCATAGCTGACTTAAAAACGTTTTAAAATATAATTTTGGGTTAGGGTTTCATCTTTTAATATATCTCGTTTTCAATTAAAAAAATGTTAAAATTCACTCATTACATTTCCAATAATGAAGACAATGGATAATGATGTTATCTAGCTATAATAGACTAATATTAGAACACACTTCCAAAAAAGAAATAAAATAAATACTTGTTTTAGTTTTTTAACTTAAACAATTGTTAATATTATAGTAAAAATAGTGACATTAACTCTTTGACTGCGGACAACGCGATAACGCGTCAAGTGCTACTTTGTCCAGTTTGCCGTCGACGCGTTCGACGCGCTGGACGCGCGTTCATTGTTTAATCTCTGATTGCGCTATGCTGCTTAATATTCAATGTTATTCTCGAGTTCCACTTACTTCACGGACATCTGCATCCGGTTTCATGACCTGGATTCCGTTTCCGGTTTTTGATTCTTTTCCCCAGTCATTTTCGTCCAAAATAGGTAAATAAACGGTCTTTCACACGGTATGACGGACAAACGGACAGTTTCTCTTCTATAATCTATGGTCTGGGTGACGATCAGTCATCGCCGTCGTGTATCACATCGTAATTTTGGCGATCAAAACAATCTGGGAGGACGTCACATCCGTTTTCATGTTTTTCCCTGTCTAATCTATCAAGAAGGGTGAGAGAGACCCAACGACCTGATCAAGCAGTCATGTGCTGCTCTCTAGTGGCGGATTTGTGCTGGGTCTTTATATTATGTGCCCTTAAATTATTTTCATGAGAAAAATTCAAAATATAAAAATAAAAAAACACGAAAATTGCTGGCACTGGGGGAGTACTTTATGAAAATACTCTGGCAGTCAAAGAGTTAAGTGACGTTAGGGGTCAAAATTGACCCGTATACCTAGAAGGTAAAAAGTCATTTATTTTTCATAAACCCAAACTTTATTTTACTCCTAATAGCAAATGCTAATTGAGGACAAGTTTCTCTCACTCTCAAACATGTAAACATTGAATATTGACAATTTGGGGGGAATTGAGCCGCACTTCTCTGCCGGGTCAAATTTGACCCTTAACACCACATATTTTACTTAATTTTTTTGAGACCATCAGAATGAACTATACTACTATACTAACTATGTTAACTAGTTGTCTTGTTAAGTCGATACACTTATTTGTTTTAGCTCTTGCTCATTTGATTTTGCTATTTTGTCTCATCTGTTTAAGAAAGTAAGTAGGCCTAGCTGATATATTGCACTTTTACCCTAGCGCTAGGTATACTCTTGGTTGCTTGTTTCTGCAGAAAATGCACTTAAGACTTCTGGTGACTTCTGGGCGTGTTCTCTCCTCCGCGTCATCAGTGCCCACACCCTAGGTGGGGTTGGCGAAAGGGCCTTTCTGTGTGGAGTTTGCATGTTCTCCCGTGTCTCCTAGGGTAGGTACCCTCACAAAAACATGCAGTAATCCTGGTCACTATACTGCCTTCCCCTGGCCAGCCGGGGCGCCTGATGGAGGGGAAAGGAACTGGTTGGAATAACGTGTTCCTTCCACGCGCTACGTCCAACCAGGGAAACTCACCCCTGTCAGGTGACAAGAAGGTCAGTTGGCTCTCATGCATTGAAGGAGGCATGAGCTCGGCCCTGGCCTCCCTAGGTTGGCAGAGGGAAGGTAGTGCCCAGGATTACATAGACAATTGGCACTGGGTGTAAAAAATAGGGTTACAAAATCGTGGGATAAAAATTTAAGAAGAAGTTTCGTTCCCTACCTATGTTGAATGCACTTATTGTAAGTCGCTTTGGATAAAAGCAACTGCTAAATGACTGTAATGTAATGTAATGTAATGTAATGTAATTTAATGTAATGTAATGTTACTAAAACGGAGGTAATACATTTTGTTGCGTTAAAATATCTGTTTCTGAGGATAACATGAAGCCTCCAATAAAGAAATGTAGGGTACTTTTTACCTATTTAAACTTGAAAATGGGTAAAAAAAATACCCTAACACAATGGAAGGGTTAATTAATGAATTCATTCATTTATGTATGTCTTTGTTTTTTACTTTTTGTGTCACCCAGGGATAATATGCCAGACAAGGCAGCCGAGGAGAAAGCCATGCTGGCCAAGAAGTTAGCTGATCAACGGGCCAAGGGGATCGAAGGCATGCCCACCACCGCCATGGTACACACACACACACACACACACACACACACACACACACACACACACACACACACACACACACACACACACACACACACACACACACACACACACACACATACACACACACACACACACACACACACACACACACACACACACACACACATGCACTGTTGCTTCATCAAACCACATGTTTAACTTTCATTTCCGCAGCTGAGGATCGACGTGTTTGAGTCCCACGTGAACGAGATCAAAGACCCCTTCCCTCCTGCCGATTTCCCCGGTAAAGATCTGCTCTCTGGTTCAGCCTGTGTTACTACTGAAGCCTGTCATGCTATTGTATGAAGAGCTTTACCTTTATAACAAATAACACTTTGTTTTAACTAAAAACAATATCACTTACACTACCTTTGATTGATTGATTGATTGATTGATTGATTGATTGATTGAGTGAGTGAGTGAGTGAGTGAGTGAGTGAGTGAGTGAGTGAGTGAGTGAGTGAGTGAGTGATTGTTTGATTGATTGATTGATTGATTGATTGATTGTGTCATCACTTCCAATTTCACTAGTTTGATCTGTATGCTGTACTCCTGATTGGATACAATAGGGCATATAGTGGCGGCCATCTTGTGGTTCCACATAATAGAAAGCCCATTCATTTTTCTCATAGAGATTTCCAAAAATATGAATTAATTAATTAATTATTTTAAGCCTGGAACCACCACATGTGTATTGAAGAGCTGGAGAGACAGGGAACAAACACTCTAGCAAGGATAACTATCAGAATATAGAGATATTTACTTATTTAAGAAGCCAAGGCCGTAGGGCCTTTGGACCCTTATTGCATCTCTACACTTTATTATTATTCTTCCGCCGTTTTACGCATATTCGCCGTATTATCTCTACCATGCAGTCACTTTTTTATGAAACTCGGCTATATGGTAGAGGGCTATGTCAAGTGTCAGTGACATGAAAGCCACAACCATTGGCCAAATAATGCAAAACTTTGATCAGGTATAACTCATGCCCTGTTTGACCTACAGCCATGAAACTTCAATACACATGCTTCTCCTCATGCCTAACAACTTTCGTGGTCTGACCTTTGACCTCTGACCTTTAGATCTCCCACCATTTTGAACTAGATGAAAAACAGTTAAAGTCATCACATTTTTTGTAAAAACATTACATTTAATACAAATAGGCCTACTGAAGTAAAAGAACAGGTATTCGAAAAATACAATCCAATCCAATCCACTTTATTTATAGAGCACATTTAAAACAACAGGGGGCGGCCATAGCTGAGTGGTTAGTGAGCCCGCCTGGGGAGCCAGAGGCCCTGGTTGCCCCAGGTTCGATTCCAGGCCAGGCCAGCATATGTGTCGATGAAATGAAATTTGTCCCTGAGCAAGACTCTTAACCCCTAATTGCTCACAGGTTCTCATTGGAAACAAGACCGCAAGGACTTTCATGAACGACCTGTTAAAAGGAATTATCATTTTTTTACAGCATTGAACCAAAGTGCTGTACACTCAGTAAAAGAATATATATCTGCCCGACAGCAGAGATAGTATTATCTCTGCTGTCGGGCAGAAACCAGCTAACTCCATTTTTCAGGAAATGAAAAAACAAAACAAAAAGTGGAGTTAGGAGGTTTTGTCCATAATTGATAACAACAGCTGAATGGACCTCCAAGCTCACAATGAGGTTGGAGGTCAAAAGGGGGTGGAGCCTGGAGTCAGCAAAACCAGCTAACTCCACCCCCCTTTGGTGGACTTAGCTGGTTTAGCAGAAAGTTTGAGGATCCAGTTAGCTGGTTTTGTCAGAAGAGCTTTTTACTACTTTTCATAGGTTCAATATTTTTTTAACCAACACACAGACGTAAAGGGTGTTCAATAGCACTTATTTATGAAAAAGAAAAAAACTGAAAAATGAAGTAATTAGCTGGTTTCTGCCAGACAGCGACGATACAAAAAAATACTGAGAGTAAAACAATAAACAGGGTAAAAACACATACTGTACAATAGCGGGTGCAACACATAGACACATTGCCTAATGGAAACATCAACACTTAAGTGCAGCTCTCAAGAAAATGTACGTTGTTTACTGTCCACCACTGCTTAGGGGACGATGAGGAGGAGGACCCGGAGATCCCAGACAGCCCCAGACCTCGTCCAATGGCAGACCTGCAGCTGAAAGAGGAGGCGGTGCCTATACCAGAGGCCTCCTCCTTCTTCATCTTTGGCCCGCAGAACAAGTGAGCAGGGCGCTGGTGTGGCTGTGGTGCTGATCATAGCATCCCTGTATGGTGCTGATGATAGCATCCCTGTATGGTGCTGATGATAGCATCCCTGTATGGTGCTGATGATAGCATCCCTGTATGGTGCTGTTGATAGCATCGCTGTATGGTGCTGATGATAGCATCCCTGTATGGTGCTGATCATAGCATCGCTGTATGGTGCTGATGATGGCCTCCCTGTTTGGTGCTGATGATAGCTTCCCTGTATGGTGCTGATCATGGCATCCCTGTATGGTGCTGATGATAGCATCGCTGTATGGTGCTGATGATAGCATCCCTGTATGGTGCTGATGATAGCAGAGACCAGTTGTGGAGTACTCAGATATTTTTCTTAAGTAAAAGTAACAATACCACAAGTAAAAGGCCTCAAAGTGTTCAAAATGTTACTTGAGTAAAAGTGCAAGAGTATGGTCATCGAAATATACTTAACGTAACAAAAGTAAAAGTACTGAAATGTTTGAAAATAGCAGATCTACAAGGTCACAACGTGTCACGATGTGACGCGTTGTGAGCTTGTAGATCGGCTATTTTCACATAGCCCAGGTATAAGATAGGGCTAAAGTGGTTAATGTATGTTTTATAATATAATAATTTATACCTGCAAAGTAACTAGTAACTAAAGTTTTCAAATCATAGTAGTGGAGTAAAAGTGCAATATTTGCCTCTGAGATGTAGTGGGGTAGAAGTAAAAGTATTGAAAATTGGAAATACTCCAGTAAAGATTTTTTTTTAATACTTTACTTAAAAGGTTGAGTTTATATCGCATTATAATGCACTTATAAGGCATTATAACAGTCGTTATAAATGTTTATAATTATGTATGACAACTTATAACAACGTTTATAACGTATTATAATTGTTAATTATAAACATCTATAACAAGTGTTATAATGCCTTAGAAGTGCATTATAATGCGTTATAAATGTGATTATAATGCATTATAGACGCAACCTTTAAGTAAAGTGTTACCGAAATGGTACCTTAAATTGTACTTATGTACAGTACTTGAGTAAATGTACTTAGTTACTTTAAAGCATTGGCAGAGACACATCCCTGTATGGTGCTGATGATGGCAGAGGTGGACATGAACTTTGCAGGGTCGTGTTTGGTAAAAAACAGACAAGTCTGAAGTATCTGCTTCTAGCATCGGTTTGTTCTGAGGATATTTTTCATTCAAGATTCAATATTTAAATTATTTGCGTTTTCTGAGCTTTTTAATATTTTTCCTGGTCTGGTTGTTCATAAACCTGATTGTCTGGGGGAAGTAGTTATTTATCAGCCAACATAATGATCCTAAATTATTATTTGTTCATTTTTACACAAAAAAACTATACATATTTACAGTCCATATGGAAATTCTTCACTTCCAAATAGGTATCGCCAGACACCTAATTTGGGCCGCTTGTATATCCTAGATCTTATTCTTTCAATCAATGACCAAATGAAAGCCAAAATGTATACGAAAGTTGAGTTCCCATCAGTTTGAACAGAAAACTCTCTCCTCATGCAGATTCCGCAAGCTGTGTCACCGCATCATCAACGCCACCACCTTCACCAACATCATCCTCCTCTTCATCCTCCTGTCCTCCGTCTCTCTGGCTGCTGAGGACCCCATTGACCCCATGTCCTTCCGCAACCAGGTGACCGACCATCTGCCCGATCACATGTCCTGCCGGCGGCCCTGTGTTTGGGGCGTGTCTTTATAGCTGAAAGTTTTCAAAAATAGCCCGGGCCTGTATGCTTAAGGTGAAAATAGCCAATCTACAAGCTCACAACGCATTGCATTGTGACACGTTGTGGGCTTGTAGATCCACTATATTTGCCGTACGACAGCGTCATTCGGCGGTGTATAAATCTTAAGTGGCTTAAGAGGTTAAAGAGTGTACATGCATTTATATTTTTTTGGGGCGGTGTAGCCGCCCCTATAAGTGGGGTTGGGACACCTCATTAGTATTAGTTTCCTGCACTGTGATTGGCCCAATTGGCCCACTTTCCTGTACTGTGATTGGCTGACTCTATTGGCTGACTCTATTCAGCACTGTGATTGGCTAGCGAGACACATGATGACATTAATAACCTATAAATAGGATTATGCACTTCCAAAAATAATTTTTTTTTGGAAGTGAGCTTCCATCACTATGATGACCACTGTGATGACCACACCGCCCACTTCACACTGGGTGTGATTTTTATTATGTATTTGTTTATGTATGTATGTATGTATGTATGTATGTATGTATGTATGTATGTATGTATGTATGTATGTATGTATGTATGTATATTTATTCATTTATTTATTCATTTATTTATTCATTTATTTATTCATTTATTCATTCATTCATTCATTCATTCATTCATTCATTCATTCATTCATTCATTCAGAAGATTCATAAGTTGACTCCATCTTACATGTAATTCCGTTTATGTCTTAATGAATATGCGTAGATCCTGGCCTCTGCTGACATAGTGTTCACTTCAGTCTTCACAGCAGAGATTGTGCTCAAGGTAAGAGCATCCTTTTTTACATCACTGTATACGCTGGCCACATACAGAAAACATGTCTCACACGGTCAATATGACACATACAGTAAAGGTGTCGAATGCATGTGATTTGCATACAAATGTCAGGGACATTTTAGCAGTGGTGTAAAGTAACTGACTCAAGTACTGTACTTAAAGGGTAGTACTTATGTACTTATTTCACTTTAAAAAAAACTTTGGGTCATTTTATCATCTACTCAGGCTTTTGTGAGCCCCCCAGACCGTTTTTAAGTTGCTTGATTCAGTATTTAGATATTTGATATTCATTTTATCAGACACGCCCCCTCCCTATACAAACCCATTATAAAGTCAAACTCCATTTTTAGAATGTTAGATTAATCAAAAACACCCGTCCTTGCTTCTGGTAACTCACCCTGCCCTCCTAATACGCGAGGGGGCCGTGTTTTTTTCATAACTTTTTTCTACATTGCAGTATTGATACGTTTACGTAATAAGTAAAACATTTTAGTACTTTTTACACCACTGAAACCAGGTAACGGGTATGTCACCTTTGGAAACCAGGGACTACAGTTATGTTCAGACCCTACTAACAGTATAGTGGTTATATGGTTGCGATCCTTTAAGGTGAAACAAAGATCGCACTCAGGACCAGCAGTGTACAATAATCTATCAATACATAAAAGAAAAAGCATAACATCCTAAAATGCAGTGAATTAAAACTGAGCAGCATTAAAACAGCAGCATCCAGCATTTATCAAAAACAGATAACATGGCAGCATGACATACTATATAACAGCACAGCAAGGCAGAACATGCAGCGAAAGTGAATTTATTGGGGCTTTGATTTTAACGATTCCCTCTTAACTCATTAAATGAAAAAAAGACTCTATGCTGCCCTTGTCAGCGATTTCCGAGTGTTTGCACTAACCCACGGGTGGGCAACTTTGATGATGGAGAGGGCCACTATATTTCCACTCTCACTCCAGAGGGCCACATTGCATATACTGTCGGGCAGAAATCTCCGTATTTTAACTCGCCATTCTATGTCACACAAAAGTAGCAAAAATTGCAGATCTACAAGCTCAAAACGCGTCGCACTGTGATGTGTTTAGAGCTTGTAGATCTGCTTTATTTTTTTGCTATTTTTGAATTGGAAATATGGAAGCATTTAGTTATACTTATGATAACTTTATGAACTTAAATAAAAATACATTGGACATTAAAAAGACAATAGAACTTTAATACTAGTTATTAAGATACTAATATAGACTTAAGTAATTAAAGCGGGTCATGTTAGCATGTTTGGAATTGTAACAGCTGAAATCAATAATATATCAGTATTCCTGTTACGAACATTCAGGGCATACTCACCCATACTCGCCTATCCCCATAAATGGAGACAAAGTCTGACAGTATAGAATAGCTAGAAAAGGAGATTCCTAAAACATACCTAGCTCTGACATCAGAACACTCCTTCTAGAAACCCCATATACGGAGATAACCGGAACCATCCAGGACTGACATCATAGTCCCCGGTTTGGGCATGACAGAAATAGCCAGCTCCATATGTGGGAATGCCTGACACCACCTGACATCACCGCCGTGATGTCAGGAGCCACCCTCAGTGGTATAAAACAAGCCGTATGTCAGGGTTGAACTAATCTCATCATCGGCATTAGACCCAGTCTTAACCCTTCCAGAGTGAACCACATAGACCCAATCAGGAATAGCTCATCAGACAATCCAGTGTCCTCGGCGACGCTCGAAGATCATCTTAACTCTCTCCAGAGTAGCAGGAGATTAGCTGGCCTTACAACCCAGTTAATCACAGATGGCATATTCAGGACGACTAGCTGGCCTTACAACCCAGCTAGGCCTTCACAGTGGCTCTTGAGTCCGGTTCTAAACAATCAGCCGATTATAAGTGTTTCAATTCCCATATTAACCTGTGGGCCGCATTTAAGTGTAATTAGTGTGGTTGCCCTAACAGGGCAACCAGACTATAGTAATCCTCCTGCTTTATTATTATTATTCATGGAGATAAACAATAGTTTAGATCGTCTCTCCTCCCACAGTTTATTTTTCCCAATTTAGTGCTATATGTCAAAATGACCGGCTTCATCGGGAATCGTGTGCTTGTATTTTGCTAAGAGATTGGTTGCATAGTTTTATTGATATTGATTTATTAGTGCATTAAATTTCCCCATCCACTTCAATGAAAAAGTGACAAAACTCAAATTCAAAATTTTTCTCAGAAACCGTAAGAGCTAGAGTTACCAGATTTGGAGGGGAGGTTCATAATTTAGTCCAAAATTATTGAAAAAATAATTACACTAATCGGCCACATGGTGGCGCTATAACAGCCCCCTTTACGTTTTGGCCTATAACTCTTGAACCGTAGGTAGTAAAATCAAAATTTATTTTTCCCTAGATTCCTTGGGTCATGACGCAACTCCCCATATAGGCCACGCCCATTTGCGTCAGGATAGATTTTCCGCCATTTTGAATTTTCTTCAAAACACACTTTTAGCTCCTCCTCCCACATATTTTCGTCAAATTTCACAAAAATCGGTACACATGATCTATGGACCCATGCGATAATCTGGACCGAAAAAGAATTTGATAGTCCATACCGTTTGTCCGTAAATGGCTTCCAAAGTTAGCGGGAGGGGTCCGTTTTACAAAAAAGCCCACAAATCACGAACAAAACGTCCAGTCAATCCCAAATTTAAATCACATGTCAAGTGTGGTTTACTCAACAAATCCCCAAAAGAATTTCCACTTTGATCCATAGGGGGCGCCACAAATGCTCAAAATGTAACCGTTTGATGCAAAAACCTTATTTTGGGGGGATCAATCCTCTCAAAATGAAACGCAAGTGATCTCAGGAGTTACGTGACAATGTAATTGGCACAGCCTCCGACGGTATTTCTCCCAGTGTATTCCTCGGGTCCCGGCGGCAGCGACCCGCGACTGGCGTCGGTGCAACCACACTCTGCAATTGCCCTGAATTGCGACGCGTCTAGTTTTTTACTGTTATTCAGACAACATGAATACAGGTGAAACGTTTACTAGTGTATAAACAGATGACAGGCTTTCTGTTCGTTTGGGATAGTTTGCCGCACATAAAAAAAATATGATTTCAGCACAAATCACATATGACTCAGATTAACTCAAATCTGATACAGAGTTTACAATTCAATCATTTGCGAGTCACCATTTATGATGTTACACATCACTGACAACAATCAGCAAGAGCCAGTAAGATGCACACACACAGTTACAGCCTTCACTCCAGGCCACCGTAGATCTTACAGTGCAGGTACCAGGCCTGGAATTTCGTCATTTTAGGGGCAATAAGGCCACTTGGCCTTTTGTGTTGTAATTTTTTGGAGGGCACAAAGGCCAAAGGGCAGGAAGGCCATCAAAAAAAAATAATGTTAGTCCAAAAATGATTTTTAAGTCCACAGAATAATAATGAATTTAACTTGAAGGTTAAGGATGATTTTAATTTAATATAAGATAAGAATAGTATAACTATCTGTGAAATATAACCCATTTATTTCACAAAATAATGTGTTGGCAAATGACCAATATTTAGTTATATAGGTCTCAATATGTCACATTCAGCCTTGGACTTCACAGATTAGAGATTTTATGTATTTTACCCACAAGTTATTTTCATTCAAATGAAATGTGATTGAACTTGCACTAATAATGACTTTAGTTGATTTTTCACTCTCTTGATTATTAATAATTACAGCTTGTAGATTGGCTACAGAGCCGTGCGGGAGAAATGCGGGGCCCTGTGCGAACTCGCGCGTGCGCGCCCCCGTGCGCGCCCCCGTGCGCGCCCCCGTGCGCGCCCCCGTGCGCGCCCCCGTGCGCCCCCCCACCATTTTGGCGGTTTTGGGCGGATATTTCCGAGTTTTTTGTGGTTATTTGCGGTTATTTCTTTTTATAACTTTTTTTTTTTTTTTTTTTTTGCGGGGCTCCCCCAAGCGCGGGGCCCTGTGCGGCCGCACCGTTCGCACTACCCTTGGCACGGCCCTGATTGGCTATTTTCCACCCGACAGCGATAATATATAGCCAATTATATGGTTCTGTGTCAGTATATGAGTCAGTTTTAGCATATTTCATTCTAATTGGCTACTATGCCTGCCTATGAATTTTATGATCTGCCCTGTTGCGCATTCTGCACAGCAGTACAACAGGTGAAAGCAATTCACTTAAACGAGGACTGTGCTGTGCACCAAAAACTGACTAAAACTGTCAAATTCTAGCTGCTGAAATAAACTTCCCATTTAGATCATTGTTGACAAACGAACAGAACATGGATGTAGTTTGCAAAAGGATTATTTATTTCTTGTCCATCAGAGCGGTGAGGTCACTCTACTTTTGTATAATATCGATAGCCTAAACTTTTAATTTGTTTGCAGTTATTCTATTGCTTGCTTTATATTAAGATGCTGTATTTTATCAGATGTATTCATCTATATTTTGCAGTTGAAAAAAACATCGGGGCACATCGGTCTGTAGGATTACGGAATCTCTCTCTCTCTCTCTCTCTCTCTCTCTCTCTCTCTCTCTCTCTCTCTCTCTCTCTCTCTCTCTCTCTCTCTCTCTCAGGCTGCGTTAGATTGATCTCTTGTTTAGCCCGGTAATGCTTTTGTGTCGTATTACACTGTGTTGCGGGATTCCGACGGTTCATACGAGGCTCAAAATCAAACCTACCTACCACTGGTCATGTTGTAGGGGCGCAGCTCAACCAAAGGGACTGGTGTCTAAAAAAAAAACTGTATTGACAGGAAAATTGTGCAGAGGAAAAACTGTGTAATCAGCTGCTTGCTCAGCTGGGGCACAACGGCCACTGTAGCCGTGAAGGCATGTCATTTTTCGAGGGGCACACGGCCAATGAGAGGGGCAACGACTGGCCATGGCCGTCGTGGCCGCCGTGAAATTCCTGCCCTGGCAGGTATGCTAGTTTCTCCGCAATGTGTACGCCGATCGCTTTAAAAGACGTAGGGGGGTCTTGTAGACTGAAAAAAACACCAAAACACGTCAAACCCGTCAACGGCGGTGTGGGCTTTGGAAAAAAACACGTCAACCACATCAATGGCAGAGATTGAGTTACAATAACGGTCCCATTCCTTAAAAGGATTCTAGGTAACTTTTAAAAATATTTATATATATGTATATTTTGAATTTTTTCCCCTCTATCAGCCACTATATAATGATGCTGGGGTGTTTTCCTGCATTGAAACACAGTCCTCTTTCTGAAATCCGTATTTTACCTATTTATGTTTTGACATCCGGGTACCCGGGATGTAAATGAAATGAAGTGCATGTGCGCGCGTCCGTGCGCGTCCGTGTCCATGTCCTATCAGCGTCCTCGCTCAATCAGGTGGCAAGTTCGAGTTAAACCGTATGGAACCGAGTGCAGCCGACAAAAATGGAACGAGCGGCCATTTTCTCTGTCCGCTGTTTTTGGTTTCGGTTTTAAAACTTTAAAACGCTCTCAAACTTCTTTCTTGAGGCACGGAATTTACTTTTAAGATATCGTTTGGATAGAATTTAGTTGTTTAACTTCATATATGTGGTCAATTAATCATGACATAGCCTATTTAAAAAATAATAATCAGAGAACCGGCAGGCGCGGGCAGTGACACGTATGTATCCGAATAAAGCAACCTATTTTCGGCATAGCCCCTTCAAAAGTCCCCTTGCGTTATATTTGCTGGTGGCGGGGGAAATGAGCTACATGTACTGATTGGCTGAAGGGGAATGAACTGCTGATTGGCTGAAGGGGTTGTCAGTCAACGGTACTAATCCAGAGAATGTGTTTGACAACAGTTTTTTTCTTTTTTTGATCTCTGAAGTTGCCTTGAACCCCTTTAATGGTTCCCTTTAACGATTCCTAGGAGGTTTCCAAGTGGTCCCTTACAGGTCTGTAACTCTGAGAGAGTACAAAAGGAACCAAATGGACCCGTAACTGATAATTGTATAGCAGACGTGAAATACACATACCAGCAGTACAGTGTGATAAAAACAGGTTCCGGAAACGGTTTCAAAATGTTATGGAACCAATTCCGGTTCCTCAATGTTGGATCCGGTTCCTCCGGTTCCAGATCAGAACCCTAATGGTGGTATTTTGCCTCTTTCTGGTTGCAGATGACCACTTATGGAGCCATCCTGCACACGGGCTCTTTCTGCCGGAACTCCTTCAACATCCTGGACCTGTTGGTGGTCAGTGTGTCTCTGCTCTCCATGGGCATGGAGTAAGTACTGGAGCACACACGCACGCACGCACAGTGAATGTTCATGCAGTGCGCATTCTTTTACACACACAAATCAAACACCAGAGGTCACTGTCATTGCAAGAGACCATTACCACAATGTTCTTTAGTGTAAAGGCAGGACAACATTTTAAATGCTGGATATCCTCACTGTCTCGCAGAAACCAACTCAAATTTTCAGCTTTTTTCAACAAAAAAAAATCATGAATCAGTGCTATTGAACACCCTTTACGCCTGTGTGTTGGTTAAAACAATATTGAACAAATGAAAAGTATTAAAAAGCGCTTCTAACAAAACCAGCCAACTCCATTGGATCCTCAAACTTTCTGCTAAACCAGCTAAGTATACACCAAAGGGGGGTGGAGTTAGCTGGTTTCGCTAACTCCAGGCTCCACCCCCTTTTGACCTCCAACCTCATTGTGAGCTTGGAGGTCCATTCAGCTGTTCTTATCAATGATGAACAAAACCTCCACTTTTTGTTTTGTTTTTTCATTTCCTGAAAAATGAACATTTTGGAGTTAGCTGGTTTCTGCCTGACAGCAGAGGTATACAAATAATGTGAAAAAAAGACAAACCGTACTTAACTTAAAAATGGGCATATTTAATTTAAACATATTTAATTTGGCATTAAATATGCTTTATAAATGTTGGAAATAGGTGTTTGAACAGTTACATCTGCCCCGTCCCCAATTCATTCTTGATGTCAAAGGGAGGTAGTCCACCCTGTTAATCTCACTTAAACTCTTCATAAACAATTACAAGGATATTTATATCATCAATATACAATTTAACGTTTTACAGTAGAGAGGCTTCCAGATATTTGCAGATATATCTGGTTTTGAATGCTATTTAACACTTCCTCCACTTGTGATGCCAGACTGAGCAGTTTAATTTTTCTACCTGTAGGGTCACCTTTTTAAGTGTATAACGTGTTGTGAGCTACTTTCCGTTATTTTCTCTTAATGTACAGCTCCAGAACAGGGGATGCAGAGTTAGGTTTTAATTCACAATGAAGCAAAAATAAATGTATCACATGGGGATATACACTATTCTATTCTATTCTATTCTATTCTATTCTATTCCAATTGTGACAACAGACAACCTGCGGCCTGAGATCATCGGGCAAAGCGCTGCTTGTCATTTCAAAGTGTCAATTACTAAACTAAAGGGCATTTGCGATTTGAGCTCCAACACTCGGGAATGCCCTGCCCCAAAAAAAAGCCTCGCTTTTATATCGCTTTTGAAAACACACCTTTACAAAGATGCTTTTAACCCCCAACTCTGGCAGTTTTAATTTGTCTTTTGTTATTATGTTTATTGGTTTATGTCTTGTGTTGTGTGATTTCTTCTGCTAAGCATTTGTGACTTTGCTCTTGAAATGTGCTATACAAATTAAGTTCATTATTATTATTATTATTATTATTATTATTATTATTATTATTATTATTATTATTATTATTATTATTATTATTATTATTAATATTAACAGTTAATGTTGTGTCCTGTTTAGGTCCAGTGCCATTATGACTGTTGTGTCCTGTTTGTATAGGTCCAGTGCCATTATAAATATTGTGTCCTGTTTTTATAGGTACAGTGCCATTATGAATGTTGTGTCCTGTTTAGGTCCAGTGCCATTATGAATGTTGTGTCCTGTTTTTACAGGTCCAGTGCCATTTCGGTGGTGAAGATTTTCAGGGTGTTGAGGGTTCTCAGGCCTCTCAGGGCCATCAACAGAGCCAAAGGACTGAAGGTGAGTTGGCTCAGAATCAAATCCCATGCATTAATATTCATATAACACGAATATAACACTAATAATGATGTGATTCTTCCTCTCTGTGTAGCGTGTGGTCCAGTGTCTGTTTGTGACCATTAAGACCATAGGGAACATCGTGCTGGTCACCATGCTCCTGGACTTCATGTTTGCCTGTATCGGAGTCCAGCTCTTTAAGGTGAGATGTTTCTACTGTACACAGCCAGTGTTGGAAAGTAACTAAGTACATTTACTAAGTACATTCTAATCTAATATAATTTCCTTTCCAGTATGCAACGGCTCTGTACTTTATAGTTTAAAGCGACAGCTTAGGGCCTGTCTAGTATTATAACCATGTTTATTACATGGCTTGGTTGAATGCTTGATTCTGATTGGTGTGTTATTTCTGGATAATGGCCGCTGAGCTCTATAACAGACCTCTGTCTAATCAAAGACTCTTATGCCGTATCCAGCCATGTAAACAAACGCACAATGTCATTTACAGCTAAACATCGCTCTCAAGAATGTTTCTTGAAAACAGCGCCGAAATATTGTAGCCTGGAAACCAGACGAATCCACCAGTGCAAAAAAAACAATAATACCCTCGGCATATTAGTCTGGCCCTGCTCGGTTGTGATTGGATTTCGCTGTGAAGTTGTGGGTCACCAATCAGGAACCAGTATGCAAATATGGGGCGGGTTTATTACCAGAGGCATTTTTTTAAACCCGCCCCTTGGAAAGGGGTGAGTGTACCTACTGTGTCCGGTAGGTACACTCACAAAAAACATGCTGTAATCCTGGTCTCTATACTGCCTCCCCCTGGTCAGCTGGGGCACCTGATGGAGGGGAAAATAACTGGTTGGAATAACGTGTTCCTTCCATGTGCTTCGTCCAACCGGGAAAACTACCCTCTGTCAGGTGATAAGAAGTGGCTTGCTTGCTCATTAATTGAAGGAGGCATGAGCTCAGTTATGGGCTCTCCCCAGGCTAGCAGAGGGAGAGTAGCGCCCAGGATTACATAGGCAATTGGCACCGGGTGAAAAAATGGGTTACAAATATCGTGGGATAAAAATGATTAAGAAAATCACTGCAATGTTGAGGTTGAGGTTAGGGGGGTGGCTGTTGTACCATGACATCACCATACGTCACTGGAGTCGGTCAGCATCCAAACAAACTATAACTCCAACTGTACATTTAAAAGCTTTAAATCTAATGATAGGAGAATGTCAATTTCTATATGAATTTTTAACAATGCATTGTACTCCCTGGCTGCACAGAGTGTGTGCAACATTGAGTTGCACCATACATGTGTGCATATAGTGCATACCCATGCAGTGCTGCAGGACTAACACTGGGTGGGGCTGTTCTCCTCTTCTCCAGGGCAAGTTCTATGCATGCACTGATCCCGACCAGATGACTGAGGAAACATGCAAGTACGAACACTGACAGTTACAACTCATATTCATATCAAGAAAGGTACAACACACAACATTATTTTAGCGTAATTCTATTGTGTGTGTGTGTGTGGTTGTGTGTGTGCGTGTGTGTGTGTGTGTGTGTGTGTGTGTGTGTGTGTGTGTGTGTGTGTGTGTGTGTGTGCGTGCGTGCGTGCGTGCGTGCGTGCGTGCGCGTGTGTGCGTGTGTGTGTGTGTGTGTGTGTGTGTCTCAGGGGTTGGTATATAAGGTACCAGGAAGGGGAGCTACATGAGATGGTTGTCAGGAAGAGAGAGTGGATCAACGCTGAGCTCAACTTTGACAACATCCTGAACGGCATGCTGGCTCTGTTCACCATATCTACCTTCGAAGGATGGCCCAAGTACCGTAATAGACACACACTGTTGTGTTGTGTTGTGCTGTGCTGTGTTATATTCTGTGTTGTATATGTGTCATTAGCATTGGCTATTAAAAAAATAGCAGATCTACAAGTTTTATTCTTTATTAGGTATTGTAAAATATTTGATGAATGATTATAGATTATTTCACACTGTTTCACTTGGTCATACACATTGCATTTAGCTTTAATCCATGTGTACAGGTTACTGTATAAAGCCATAGACTCCAACATGGAGGACATGGGGCCGGTTTACAACAACCGTGTGGCCATCTCCATCTTCTTCATCTTCTACCTCATCCTCATCGCCTTCTTCATGATGAACATCTTCGTGGGCTTCGTCATCGTCACCTTCCAGGAGCAGGGAGAGCAGGAGTACAAGAACTGTGAGCTGGACAAGAACCAGGTGAGACAGTACGTGTGTGTGCGCGCGGTCTCAAGCTCCGTATTATTAGGTTCCGCTGTTGAACCGCAGTGTGTCTAGTGTCTACATAGGTGGTGCACCTCTTTCCCTTCCTTGGTTGGCTCCCACAGTGTCAGTTTGCTGGCCACCAGTTCCGGGCACCTGACGCAGTACTCAGCCAGCCTCATCCTTCTCTCTCTGACCTTGTCTGTGACCCGTGGCAGGCCCCCGGTAGAGCAGTGGTTCTCAACCTTTTCAGGCCACGACTCCAAAATAATCATATTGTAACTGGGGACCCCCCAGCCTGACAAGCACTTGGAATTGTAGGAGTTGAGGCATAACATTTAGTTTGACTATGAGACTTTGAGTTCCCACAAAAATCATATGGGGACCCCCACGGAGAACCACTGCCGTAGAGGTCCACGTTTGGGATGTGGTCTGCCCATGTGACATCAAGTGCCATTCATAGCATTTTGTAGACTCCATCCAGGGCATTTTCCTTTTGTGCTGTGAGGGTCCATGTCTCAGCCCCATACAGCAGTACTGACTCCACTGTATGGGTCCATGTCTCAGCCCCATACAGCAGTACTGACTACACTGTGAGGGTCCATGTCTCAGCCCCCATACATCAGTACTGACTCCACTGTAAGGGTCCATGTCTCAGCCCCCATACAGCAGTACTGACTCCACTGTATGGGTCCATGTCTCAGCCCCATACAGCAGTACTGACTACACTTTGAGGGTCCATGTCTCAGCCCCCATACAGCAGTACTGACTCCACTGTATGGGTCCATGTCTTGGCCCCATACAGCAGTACTGACTCCACTGTATGGGTCCATGTCTCAGCCCCCATACAGCAGTACTGACTCCACTGTATGGGTCCATGTCTTGGCCCCATACAGCAGTACTGACTCCACTGTATGGGTCCATGTCTCAGCCCCATACAGCAGTACTGACTCCACTGTATGGGTCCATGTCTTGGCCCCATACAGCAGTACTGACTCCACTGTATGGGTCCATGTCTCAGCCCCATACAGCAGTACTGACTCCACTGTAAGGGTCCATGTCTCAGCCCCCATACAGCAGTACTGACTCCACTGTCTTTTTTTCCCCCGGCGAAGAGGTTTGGTGTACAGGGAAAAAAGAGCAGACCAAGTATCGAGCCAAAGGTCAAGTTTTGAAGGTTTAAGTCGTTAAAAGAAAACACATTTAACGTGAATCCAATATGTAGTGGGGGTTCCTGCTTCATCTCTCTCTCAGCTAAGGGGTCCTTGATTAGAGCATTCCAGGCCCACAGTGCAGCTAAGCTCAATTGTTCCTACAAGTTCCTGCATACTGTAGTAGATGTTTCTGTTTTCATGTCTTCTATTGAACAAAAATGTCCATGTAACCCTTTCAGCGCCAGTGTGTGCAGTATGCTCTGAAGGCGCGGCCACTGCGCTGCTACATTCCTAAGAACCCGTTCCAGTACCAGGTGTGGTACATCGTCACTTCCTGCTACTTCGAGTACCTCATGTTCCTGCTCATCATGCTGAACACCATGTGTCTGGGAATGCAGGTAGGCTACTACAGCTCCCTTCCCCTCCCCAATACAGCACCTGTCTAGAGAGCCACTTCCTCCCTTTGTTTCATAGTATACTTTAAGTTCCTATTTATCGTTGTCACAATGAAAACTAATTGTCAAGTTTTTAAAGAACAAAAGGCCATGACATTCTTTTGACATACTTTTGTAATATTAATATTATATTATCATTCAAATCTTTGTGTTTTGCCAGTTTTGAGGGTTCCCACTTGCCTCTAACTATAATTAACTATCATTAATCTCTTCAAACTCCACCTCGGCCCGTAGCACTTGACCTAGTAGTTTTTGACGACCATGCAGACATACCTTACATTTGTACTCATGTTTTTGTTACTTAGGCTTGTTTTTTTCTTGACCACAATCTTTTTTTATTTATTTTTATTTAGATAGCATGTTATTTACACAGATGCTAGGTTCATTGTTTACCTGGTATCCCATAGTTTCATTGTACAGATTATAATTGTTTTGATAGTATATTATTTAGACTGATGCTAGGTTCTTGGTGATCCTGTAGTTTACTGAGGCACTACACTGTCTCTCTGCATTCTATTTATTGTGAGCCACTCTGGATAAGAGTGTCTGCTAAATGTCTAAATTGTAAATTGTTATGTGTACATTTGATCTGCTCTCCTCTGCAGCACTGTAACCAGTCGGACCACGTCACCCACCTCTCTGACATGCTGAACATCATCTTCACTGTACTATTCACCGTGGAGATGCTCCTCAAACTGATGGCCTTCAAAGCCAAGGTGGGTTACAATTAGCGCTGTCAAAATAACTGAGTTAACTGAGCTAATTAATGGGATTGCATTAGCTTAAAACAAAATATGCAATTAACGCATTCATCCAATTCCATCCACTCTGGATGCACTATTCATCGCTCTGTTATCTGATAGCTGATAGATCCAAACAATGTCACACAACAGCAGTGTTGTAAAGTAACTAAGTACAATAACTCAAGTACTGTACTTAAGTAAAACGTTTAGGTATTTTTTATTTACTGGAGTATTTCCAGTTTTCAGTACTTTTACTTCTACTCCACTACATCTCAGGGATGGCAAATATTTTATTTTTATTTCACTACAATTATTTGGAAACTTTAGTTACTAGTTACTTTGTAGATTTTGATTTTTTATTACAAAACATACATTAACCACTTCAACCCTATTTATTTTGGCCATTTGAAAACAGCCGATCTATAAGCTCACAATGCGGGCTTGTAGATCAGCTATTTTCAAAAGACTCTTATACATTTTAAAACTTGTGAAATGGGACATTCTGCATTATGAGTACTATCTACTATATTTTTTTACTTATTGTCTGTTATATGTGAGAGGACCTCAACGGAAATAAGTCTCAGGACTTTCTTGGGAAATCTTCGAACTGCAAGTGGTTTTTGCTTTTCAAATAAATCAAATCAAAATAATTCTGGTACTTAAATACATTTTGATGCCACTACTTTTGCGCTTTTACATTTTCTCTGGCGACCAGGCTGTGTGTCTAGCATAATAAATGTCAAAGTGATTGACAGGTGCTTATAATCATTGGTTGAAATTGGTCAGTAGCCTACCTGCGTCACGTTTTTTGTTTGACAGAAAGTAAATAATATTGGACTTTTAGGGACAAATTAAATTTTGAATTCCGGACTTTTACTTGTAACAGAGTATTTCTACATGGCAGTATTGATACTTTCCACTACTGCACAACAGCAGTTCTGTTTGAATCATAAGTTATATTGTGTTAGAGATTAGTCCTGCCTGGATTAGTAATAATGCACACCACCACACAATAACACATGTCCTGTGTTAACTTGTACAGGGCTACTTTGGAGATCCGTGGAATGTCTTTGACTTTGTCATTGTCATCGGCAGCGTGGTGGATGTGACACTCAGCGAGGTTAATGTAAGTACCCAGTCGGCACCTCATAATCTCATGTCAGTGTTTTTTTATTTAATGGTCATAAACAAGTGAGCAGAAGGCCTGCGTGTCTGTTTTACGTTTGAATGTTCGGGGTGTTTCTGGGTGTCAGTCTTAGGTGTAATTCTAAATCACATCAGAGGTGTAAAGTAACTAAGTACATTTACTCAAGTACTGTACTTAAGTACAATTTTGTGGTATGTTTACTTTACTGGAGTATTTCCAATTTTCAGTACTTTTACTTCTACTCCACTACATCTCTATCTCAGAGGCAAATATTGTACTTTTACTCCACTACAATTATTTGAACACTTTAGTTACTAGTTGCTTTTTAGATTTTGATTATTATTACAAAACCTACATTACTTACTTCAGCCCTATATACATTTTGGCGATTTGAAAATAGCCGAACTACAAGCTCACAATGTGTCGCAATGCTATTTTCAAAAGGTTCTAGTACTTAGTTACTTTACGCCACTGCAGCCCAGAGTAGGGAACCATAATATCAAACAAAAACACAGCGCCGAAAAAACTAAAAGTACAGCGAATGTGAACCGGCAAACAGACGCTGCATGCGTCAAGCCTGTTTTCATTGAGTGCTAGAAAACATGAGACTGGCTTGTTTGGTCATTTAAAAAAAGATTTCAAACGTTTTTTTTTTTTTTACATTATTCTGTTTAATGCAAGAACAATGGCTTCTATTTCAGCTTGCTAACTTTCCAGGAAGACAAAGGCTGTAGTTTTTATAGGGCATAGCAGTGGTGGCCATTTTTTGGTGCCACATATAGGAAACCCATTCATTGTTTCCCATAGAGATTTCCGAAAATATTTATATAAATTATTTTAAGCCTGGAATCACGGCATCCAGGCTCCTGGTGAATCATGACTATAAAACATTTGATTCTGTGTCAAAAAAATATTTGAAAACCACAAAAAAGGGTATGTATTAAATGTAGTATATCTCTGCTGTCGGGCAGAAACCAGCTATCTCCAAAATGTACATTTTCAGGAAATGAAAAAACAAAACAAAAAGTGGAGGTTTTGTTCATCATCAGAACAGCTGAATGGACCTCCAAGCTCACAATGAGGTTGGAGGTCAAAAGGGGGTGGAGCCTGGAGTCAGCAAAACCAGCTATCTCCCCCCCTTTGGTGGACTTAGCTGGTTTAGCAGAAAGTTTGAGGATCCAATGGAGTTAGCTGGTTTTGTCAGCTTTTTAATGCTTTTCATTGGTTCAATATTGTTTTTAACCAACACACAGACGTAGAGGGTGTTCAATAGCACTGATTTATGAAAAAAAAAAAAAAAAAGAAAAACGATAATATAATTAAATATTCAAATATTTTTTGAATGATGTCACTGGTAGGGCAGGTTTCTGAACTGACCACAGCCCACCAATGAGACACAGAGTGAGCAGACAGAAATGGTGCCATCGTGTATAATGAGCATTATTTAGGACCAATGATATGAAGATAATGTTAAAAATGGGTTAAGCGGTCCTTTTTTAACAAAAAATGTTTTTATTCGCCTTCATTACGCACCATGCCTGCGTAGAAACACACGAGTCAAGCTTCCCTGCTGCCTCCAGCAGGTGGCAGCCTGGACGATACGGTCAGTATGAGGAGAAAATATCCTCCACCTCATCCACTGCTGCTGCTGCTGCTGCTGCTGCTGCACCACCCAACCTCCACCTAAACCTCTCCCCTGCACGGTCGCTGTCGGGTGGAAACCTTGTATGTCAAGAACCGTTACTTTTAAGGAAATGTGAAAAAATAACCTGTGTTCCAATGGACCTAATGTAAATATTAGTTACAAGCTCCTGTTAATACTTTGCATTGGTTCAATATTTATAAAATTCACTTCCCCAATGTTTCAAAAATAAATAAATAGCCAATCTACAAGCCCACGATGTGTTGCACCGTGGCGTGTTGTGAGTTGGTGTAGATCTGCTATTTTTGCTGCTTCTGCTCGATACTATTGTATAATGAAATATCGGCAATTCATTTATGGAGAAAAAAATTAAAAAATAAACGTTTGGTTGAAATATGAAGATACAAGGTTTCTGCCCCAACAACAACAACGTCAACGATGTCTGTCCTGTGGAAGAGACCCTCTTCCAGTAGAAGACTCCCACCCTTCTTAAAGCCAGCCACAGCATTCCCTGCTCACCATCACTGCTTGCTATTGCAGGATGTGACTTTCCACAAGATAAATGTGGGACACGGTAGGCCTAAAGACCAGCTGAAATGGGTTTTTGTGAGACACATCGTGGCCTATTCCTAAACATATTTTTCATTTCAGCTCTTAAAGGTTGGAATAACAAGACATTTGAACAATTGAACAGTGAAAGGGGAGGAGGACGTGGATCTTTTTGAAATTATTTGACGCGTGGGTTATTGTCTTGATGTACGTATACCTACAACCTGTATGCCACGTACAGTATAGGCTACCCACAACACCACCACACCCTGCTGCTGCACCCACCTGTATACCCGCAGCACCACCACACCCTGCTGCTGCACCCACCTGCCACCCCTTGGACACCATGTAGGGCTGGGCGATACGGACAAAATCAAGCAGTATTTTGAATTATGTTATTGTGAAAAACACCTTTGCCATCATGAAATTACAGTATGCAAAATCCCAGACAATATCCAGTCTCATGTCACAATATGAATGTATTGTCCAGCCCTAACACCCTGCCATGCATCATGGGTTATTTTCTGCCTGTGTGACAGATCAGCTATCTCATGACCTCATCTCCAAGGGTCATAAATTCCTCGTCATACGACTTTGTTGCCTTACAAACAACAGCTCAACTGAAAAAACAGTGACCCATGCTGTTATTTTCCCTCCATGAGCTGTTGATGAACCTTTTATGTGGACACACATTGCCACTTGTAATAGCAGATTAAATGCTCTGGGTAGAAAATAATTCAAATGTTCCATCCATCTCGACCCGTCATTCCTCAGCAGTCCATCGACCATGTTCACACGGCGGCCATTTTGCTCTTACAAGTCAGGCGGGGTTTCCCACATAGATAGAAACCTAGATACCTCATTTGCCTCTGCAGTTTGTTGGAGCGACCTGTATCGCGGCCCCATTTTAGAGGGGGCACACTGCCACTCAAAGTGACTACTGGCCAATCACAGCGCGTTGACTACTGGCCAATCACGGCGTGTCTTTTCCAGGACTTGTCAGAATCTAGCTGTCCCACCCCCACCTGCCTCTGATTGGCTTACCGAACGTCCCCTTCTGTGACGCACGCGGAAGCTTGCCCCCTCCAATATGGCGCCCGAGATACAGACGCCTCAGAGCCGGAGGGGGCGTCTACCTTTATATGTCTATGGTTTCCCACCCCGAGTGGGATCTAAAAGAAAAATGGCCGTCATGTAAACATCCTCACTCCCGTGTGACGCTACATCATTATCTGGCCTCCCCTCTCCTCCCCTCTCCTCACGTCTGTGATGTCACCTCCTGTCTGACCTCCCTTTTTTTACCAACCTCTTTTGTCTCCTGACTTACAGGCGGCGTTGGAGTCCTCTGGCGGCCTCTACTGTCTGCAAGGATGCGCTGTAACTATTATTCTGCTTCTGTAGTGCAACTGAATGATGGTTTGCATGTTAACATCTTTGTCATCCATAGCCACTTAAGCCCTATTCCAAAATGTTCAACATGACAGACAGAGAGACAGACGGCGATAAGCAGGGCCAAGAATGAAGCGTAAAAAGCTAAGTGCAATAATAGCACAATAAGACATGGAAACGGAATAGATTGAAATTGAGACAAAGCAAATGATTCCAACAGGTGAAACTACTTTTCAGCTTGACCCAGCTGAGGTGGTCATACATAGGACGCAGGGGGGCAATCCCGGGTTAAGATCCTCACTCATGGACACCTCAACCTATTGCCATTGACAGGTATCGAACTCTCGACCTCCGGACTCACAGGCTGAGACAATACCTGTAGTGCTATAGCTTTGTCCAGGCTGAAGTTGTCTGTTGAAGATCATAAACTTTTGAACCAAGCCCCTGTTTCACTAACACTAAGATCACTCGTTCACAAACCATTTACCAATGGAAAAATTGTACGTCTCCTCGGAACCGAAACTGGTGAAAGTAGCCGTTCTACAAGCTCAGAAACATGTTGCTATCTGAAAAGTTGTGAGATTGTAGATCGGCTATTTTCACAATGAAGTATGTCATACATTGAAAAAAACTACTCTCAAATAAGCATTTCAGGTTATCTTTAACAATTGCGTATGCATTAATTGATGCAGTCGTGTTTTGTGAAATGCAATTGAAAAGTAGCCTGTATGAGGTGAGGTTTGAACCGGTGACCCTGTAGTTGCGAGGCGGATACTGTAGAGAGAAGCCATTGGACTAACAGACAGGAACATTTGAAAAAGGAGCTCACACAGATGACAGTTTCACGCAAATTGCTCAGAAATCCTGGGTTTAAGTGTTTTTCAAACTGCTCAAAATTGCGGACAATCTAAGGGCGAAGCTTACTGGTCAAAGTGATAGATGTGTTCCTCATGAGTCAAGGCACATGTGTAAGCAAGGTTCACGGCTGTCGGCCAAACGAGGCATGACTTTTGCCTGTTTAAAGTCTGCATTTAAAAATTGGCTCTTAAAAGCAATTTTTTAAACTTATTTTAACTGCTTTTCATATAATTCAAAATGGTGGGAGATCTAAAGGTCAGAGGTCAAAAGTCAGAGTGTGAAAGTTGTTCATCATGAGTAGACGCATGTGTGTATCGAAGTTTCATGGCTGTAGGTCAAACAGGGCATGAGTTGTACCTGTTCAAAGTTGGCATTTTTCAATTGAGTGCTATAGCGCCACCCTTTGACAAGTGAGTGTGAGAATTATTTCTTGATAGTTTTTCATAACCATCTACCATATGGCCGAATTTCGTAAAAGGCGTATGCACGGTTAAGCCAGAACTGCGAAAAGTGGCAGAAGAAGAAACGGAATACTGCGAATAAGACGGGAGCCATGCTAGCAGCCTGGCCCCGTAATAATGCTCTGTTGACTCTAACAAACTAACAGTTATGTTTGACTGCTTGGCCAGTGTAAAAGTGACAGGATAACCTATAGTTTTAACACCAGGAAACTAATTGCAAACAAATAATATTTTTATCATTGAACATATATTTTATTATTCCAGGAAGTGGATCCCATGGAAATGATTGCAGTAAGTTTCTATGATATGTTTTTCCTTCTTTTTTACTAGATCATACAGGGACACCTTCACTTAATGCGACCCTCAGGTCAATATCCAAATACTGATATTATATACTGTTATTTCAGCTGTTCCAATTCCAAACATGCATATTTACATGACCTGTATTAATTACCACAGTACATTGTAATACATTATATTGTATTTTTCCAATGTATTTGTATTTAAGTTAAAGTTAATACAAGTATAACTAGTGCATTTGAAATTAAATAAAATGTTACACTGAATAATAATTGTTAATATCCCTTTATGATTACATCTGTGACTATTGTGGTTTATTTGAGTGATGGGGTTTACAGTATGAGACTGGATTGAGTGTGGAAATTTAGTGGCCCTCTCCATCATCAAAGCATATTTTAATGCTTTATTTAGCTAAATTAACTAATTATATTTATGCTTTTTAAAGCTGGGTAGTCGTGTGTAAATAGAACTCAGTTATACTTTGTTCTGTCTTTTTAAAATCTCTTTTATGTCCTTGCCTCAACTGTCCATAGCAAGATGACATACTGTATAAATAGTTGAACTCTGTGTGTGACACTTAAAACAGCCCATTTGTATATAATTATCACTCAATATTTTACCGTATAGACACCTGTTCCAATCAACACACTCAGATTTTCCAAATATAATGTTGCAACGCTACCAGTCGGGAAAGTATTTCCATGCTAAATGTAAAACATTTGTTCTGTTGTGTCAGTCTTCAGAGAACATGAGCGTGTCCATCACATTCTTCAGACTGTTCCGAGTCATGAGGCTGGTCAAGCTGCTCAACCGCTCCGAGGGCATCAGGAACCTGCTGTGGACCTTCATCAAGTCCTTCCAGGTCAGAGGTCACTGCTGTCTAGCTACTGCCAAAGATCATAGATATAGAAACCTAGATACCTCATTGGCCTCTGCAGTTCGTTGGAGCGACTGGTATCGCGGTCGCCATTTTAGAGTAGGCAAGCTACCATTCAAAGTGACTACTGGCCAATCACAGCGCGTTGACTACTGGCCAATCACAGCGCGTAGACTACTGGCCAATCACAGCGCGTCTAACTGACTTTTGCTGCGCGGCTGCCTCTTACGAAAAGACCCGCCCCACCTGCCTCTGATTGGCATACCAAACGCCCCCTTCTGTGACACACGCGGAAGCTTGCCTACGCTAAAATGGCGCCCGAGATACCAATTCCTCAGAGCCGAAGGAGGCGTCTACCTTTATATGTCTATGCCAAAGATGCTCTATTATTTAGGAAGATCCACCATCCCAATTTTCGCCACTAGGTGCGAGTTAAAAGCCAGTTGTGAGTGTCTTGCTATTCTATTTGTCTTGGTCATAAACCTAACCCTTCAAGTCCTTCCAGGTCACTGCTGTCTATCTACTGCTGATCACCCACAGTGTTGTGTAGTGAGTGATGTATGTTGTGTAGTGATGTTGTGTGGTGATGTTTTGTAGTGATGTGCTGTTGTTGTTGTTGTTGTCTTCAGGCTATTCCATACGTAGGTATGCTCATCCTGATGCTGTTCTTCATCTATGCTGTGGTTGGCATGCAGGTACTGTACACGCACGCACGCACAAACAGCTGTGAGACGCACACACTATTTCTATCGATTACACACCCCATGGAGTCTTGAATTCATGGAGATTTTTTTGTTTTTGTCGTTTTCCTATGCCAATAATTTGATGACCGGCGGCGGCTCCGGTAAGAGACTCAAAGTGTCAACTTTGAGTCTCTTACCGGAGACATTAGCATCTTTCCGCCGGTCATCAAATTATTGCCTTAGGAATGCGACAAAAACTAAAAACTCTCCATGAATTCAAGGCTTCATGGGGTGTGTAAATGATAGAAAATAAGTAATTTTTTGGGTGAACTATCTCTTTAAGTACCCAGTCTTATGACTTACCTTAAGACCCGGAGGTGTGGCCAATACTGTTTTGCTATTTTGAGTGGCCAAACAGCATTGGCCACTCCTCCAGGTCTTAAGTTAAGACATAAGACCTGGTACTTAAGACACCCAGAGAGAGAGATAGCGAGAGAGCGAGAAAGAGAATCAGAGAGAGAGCGAGAGAAGTAAATGTAGGCTACATTTCAAGTTGTGCAATTTGATTATTGGCGAATGATAACAACTGCCACAAGGAATAAAAAATCAGACTGTGAAGATTACAGAGAGAGAGAGTATAAAGCATTACGTGTGCTATAAGACCGGCCCGGTTAGACCGTGTATCATGCATCCTGCGCAGTGCGCACACTACAAAGTATTTTAACCGTCCGACCGGTATATACCCAGTGGGTGATCAAGTTCCCGAGCACCCACAGGATCGGCGCCTATGCACACATGCATGCATGGGTTGCTAAGCCAGACTGACAGCCCTCACAGGGCCACAGCTCTCCTGGTGCAGAAACTTTCTGAGGTGTCATCCTGAACACCTCTTATACACAGAGATGCTATTCTAAATGGTCATTATAGTGCTAAAGATAAGAGACACCATACTGTAGGTGAGGAAAGATTATGCTGACTGGATAAGTTAAGTTACATAAACCTTTTGTTACCACCATGCTGGTTGACTCCTCTGGTGCGATATCCTCTTAAATCAACAACATTTATAGAAGTAATGGGAAGCACCACTCATAGTGGCAAAGGGGACTGGTTAAGTTTGAAATCAGCTGATCACGGACATGACGACAGGAGCCAGCAATGGTAGGAGAACATAACAGCTGCAGTCAAGTTGAAATGAGCACTTTGGTGTGAGAAGTTGCTGACAATGCATTTTAGACTATATTCAACTGGGTTGAATACAAGGGAAATAGATCCACAAACACACATTTGGCAGTCTATACATTTCTCCACCATAACGCACACACACAACTAGAAATAACACACACACACACGCACGCACGCACGCACGCACACACACACACACACACACACACACACACAAACACACACACACACACACACACACGCACACACACATCCAGGGTTACAGTATTGACACACCATTTTGCTGACATACACTACATTCTCCTACATATCTTTGGTAAAAAATAATTGCTCTGCTCGACAGAACCTACATTATCATTATGTTCTCCTCTACAGATATTTGGTAAATAACCCTGCTAGAACATATACATTAACATAATACTGTATGTTCTCCTGCAGATCTTTGGTAAAATAGGCTAGTCCTGGTAGAACCTATATGTTAACATACTGCTACAGATGTTTGGTAAAATAGCCCTGGTAGATGGAACCTACATGAACATATACTGTGTAATGTTCTCTACAGATGTTTGGTAAAATATCCCTCGTATACACATGTTCTCCTGCAGATCTTTGGTAAAATTGCTCTGGTAGATGGGACCTACATCAACAGGAACAACAACTTCCAGACGTTCCCTCAAGCTGTGCTGCTGCTGTTCAGGTGACTGGACAACATGACTGCACTACTCACATTATTTTATTATTTGAAGGGTTGTTCCAGTCTCCTGTATTCTGTTACAACCCTCTCACCCTTCATTAGAACAAATAGCCACCTTTCTGCAAATGTTCACCCAAGGCTAGGGATATTATGGTTCAAGAAGTTCTAAGTGCTCTAGCAGGTGTTACACCAGTTTTATTTTCTTTCTTTTTTGGGGGTCTTTCTTTCTTTTTTCTTTTATTATTGTTTTTTTTTCCTTTCTTTTTTTCTTGGGTAGGTGTTTATTATTTTCCTTGTTGCTTCCTGGTCTGGTCTGGTTATTATTGTTCTATTAGTTCCTGGGCAGGAGTTTATTATTGTTGTGTAAGTTCTTGGGCAGGTGTTTATTATTGCTCTATTAGTTCCTGGCCAGGTGTTTATCATTGTTCTATACGTTCTTGGGCAGTTGTTCATTATTGATCTGGCTGCTTCCTCTGGGCATGTGTATTGTTATTGTTGCTTCCTCTGGGAAGGTGTTTTATTGTTCTGTGTGCTTCCTTTGGTCAGGTGTGCAACAGGAGAGGCGTGGCATGAGGTGATGTTGGCTTGTATGTACGGGAAGAGATGTGACCCCAAGTCAGACTACCTGCCTGGGGAGGAGTTCACCTGCGGAGCCAACATTGCCATCATTTACTTCATGAGCTTTTACATGCTCTGTGCCTTCCTGGTACGCGTGTACGCACGCACGCACGCACACACGCACGCACGCTCGCTCGCTCACACGTGCATGCACGCACGCACAGAAATTGCTGCCCGTCAAAATAAAATAGCTATTGGGAGATAACATAAGAAAAAAATATATAATAATAATAATCTATCTTTTTATATACACATTTGTATAAATATCAATTGAGAGATTTGGGGGCCCTTGGCGTGAATACGTTTGGGAACTCCTTAACGGATGAGCCCAGCATGTATCGGTCCTACAAATCACCAGCCTTTCTTTCTAAATGACTGTGTCTCCATCAGGTCATCAACTTGTTTGTGGCTGTCATCATGGACAACTTTGACTACCTGACGCGTGATTGGTCCATCCTGGGCCCCCAGCACCTGGACGAGTTCAAGAAGATCTGGGCGGAGTACGACCCCGAAGCTACGTGAGTCCCTGTGCATCAGCCATCACTGGATGACAACCGTGTAGAGGCAATGTTGGGTTGCATCCTGTCCTATATCACAATTAGCTAGAGGGTCAACCGACGGTGGGTGGGTGGACGACTGGACGTCACAAACATGCGGATCTGCGAGGTCCACCGTTGCTCCGATCCGCACCACATGTGGGCCCTGGTGTGGCTATTGGTGTGGCCGCATGTGGCCCCCAGGGGCCCCTTGCTACCACACGCGCACCGTCGCTCCGATCCGCAGCAAACTGCCACAGGGGCCCTTATCTTATTTATATTGAGTCAAATACCCCCGTCAAATGCACACATATATGGAGACAAATGCACATACATGGAGATCAACATGCACTGATGTCAGACACACACAACATAAAAATGCACATGACATCAGTTCAACATGAACTGATGTCAGACATAATTGTGTCAAATGCACATATATGGAGATTCAACATGCACTAATGTCAGACACAACAGAAACCCAGGGCCCCCCTGTCAAATGCACATATATGGAGTCAAATGCAAATACCATATTATATAGCTCCTGTTTAATGCACATAACATGTGGATTTATTTTAAAGATTTTTTTAAAGATTTTTTGGGGGGCTTTTATGCCTTTATTGATAGGACTGTAGCCTGACAGGAAATGGGGACACGCTGTCAGGCTACACTGAGCTTATATAGGTGCCTACACTGCGCCTAGGGGCCTGTCCAGGCCATAATATGTGCATTTATATGGAGTCAAATGCACATACCGTACATGGAGTTCAACATGCACTGATGTCAGACACAACATAAAACTCCAGCGGATAGAATGCAAGCTTTAAAGTTGTACAATGCAGAATCACAAATAACGATTTTTAGCAACCTCTGCTGGTCACTACCGTCACTGCATACAATTTCCCTAGTCCTCGGAATTCCATTCGTTTTCACCGGAAGCCGGAAGCGTTTCAAAAAGCGATCTTTTAATTGTTTTATACTATCTACGGATCGTTTCTCTTAGCCAGTGGAGCATTAGTTACCATGAGCTGTGCTTTCTTTTTCTGTTCTTTTTCGATCTTCCAATCCTACATTATCTTAAAATCAGCGTGAGGTTCCTTTTTGTTAATAGCGCGGTAGTTCCTGGCCAAACAGGAAACCGTTGCGGTAGTTCCTGAGGACGTCGGCCACGACGTCATGACGTTGGCCAGGAACGTCATTTTCCCGGGAAAGTCCCCCCCGTACACGTTCAATAGAAAATATATAAATAAAAGGCTTCCGGGGGTGAAATTCACGGAGTGGGTGTTGTGAAACTTTTGCCACTCGCAAAAGATATACAATTTAACTTTAGTTTTGTTGAAAACGTTACCTAGTATTACTTTAAGGGCCAGAAAAGCCGCTGAGAACAGAACAGGCAAGACCAGCAAAGTGACACTGAGGAGATAACCAAGCAGCGACCTGCCCAAAACCGTCGGATCAACATGCACTGATGTCAGACACATCTATCCTGCAGAACAGATAGAATGATCTACGGTGCAAAATAGGGCCGCTTCTGTAAAAGAACATGCACAATAGTGTGAATGTGTCTAGCTACTGTTTGCAATGTAACTGGTAGGCTAATAACTTTAATAGAAATGTAACTGGTTACATACATTTGGAAGAAGAAATGATTTTCTCTTCCGATCCAACAGGGGGCGTATTAAGCATCTGGATGTGGTGACACTCCTGCGGAGAATCCCTCCTCCCTTGGGTTTTGGTAAATTCTGCCCACATCGCATTGCGTGCAAGGTGAGCTAGACCAGTGGTTCTCAAACTCTTGTGGCTCGGGACATCCCTGTAAATAATGTTTTCATCCATGACACCCCTGAATGACATTGGCCCCGATTCACTCAGCAATTTACGACCATATTTTGATCTTACCGGCATTTAAGACAATTCCTACACTAGCAGTCAGATTCATTAATGTTTTTTTGTCTGTGTTTTGAGTGTGAGGTGCGCCCGTTCTCAAGTCAGCCCCGAGGCTGTCTTACCAGGGAGTAAAGCTGTGCGTATGTCGTTAGAATGCTATATTCTTTCTTCAATATTAAATTACGACAGTGGCAAACCTCAAATAAAATAGTATGTGCCCAACATTTGTCAATACATAGATCCATTCCGCATTCCAACGTAGGACAGTGATATATTAATCCTGAATTTACACATTTAACCAATAAATAATCAATAAGCTCTAGTCCATAATCGGATAGCATTGTTCCACTTGTAGCTATGCCCTGGATTTCAACGTCATCTTTTTACCTCGGTAAAGGTGAGAAATGTTCAGTAGAAAAGGCTTATATAATATCCTTTCCATGTTTATAGTCTATTATTTGGTGGTGGGGTTAGCTGTAAACTTCTTTAGTCTCATTACACATGATGAGAGCATTACGTTCAGCTGAGACCCGCTTCCAGACAGAGCAGATGTACAAGTTATCTGTCAAGGTGATGTGACACCGACATCTGTTTTTTTAGACGAGAGACGATGTTGAACTTCTCCGCACCACCAGCGTTGCCATATTTTGTGAGAGAAATAAGCAACCACATCTAGGAAAACAAGCCCCAAAGAAGCAACTATGGCACTAAGCCATTATGAGCACTTTAATTAAACCTATATACATTGAAATTAGATACTGTATACATTGAAAAAAGCCGATCTACAAGCCAATCTACAAGCAAATTGAAAATAGCTGATCTACAAGCTCACAGCGCTTCGCGATGTGACACGTTGTGAGCTTGTAGATCTGCTATTTTCCAAAAAAAATCTTGAAATAAAATGTGGAATATTTGGAAGATTTTTTTAAGCATTCTAACAACACAAATCTGGTACGGGGCTCCAGCTGGCACAAAACATTTTCAGATGGGGGTTATAGGGATACATTAGCCTATACCTACATATTAACTTGGGGGTCCATGACATAAAAATATTGGAGAACCACTGGTTAAAATAATTGAACAATTGTGAAGCAAGCCCAAATAAGCAACTATACTTTAGAAACAAGCCCAAAAAACTGCACCCCACAGCTACCAATATTTACAAGCAACTTCACAGAAAAATAAGCCCACATTCGCTTATAATAAGCGGACCCAAGATAGCGCCGCCCATGGCTGTGTTGTAAACTGTGCTCCACTGTACCAAATGAAATTCCTAACATGTTCACATGTCATGGCAATAAAGTCTTCTGATTCTGATTCTGATTCTGATTCTGACATGGCTAAACTGTTCAGTACGGTGAAGTTGAAGTTGGATGTTTCATTTCCTGTTGCCTTTTATGGTGTATAAAGGGGAGTGAAACAATGCAAATGAACTTCTCGGGAACGCGCTTGACGTTTTACGACCAGCTGGCAGCCGTCCAGATTAATCATGACCTACACCTGGTGATCTGCACGTTTCAGGGATATACGCACCCCTTTGGGAATTGCACGTCAGTTTGAGCTTACAGAAAATACGCCCTCCTTTACGAACTTTATTTACCCCATATTTACGACCAGCTTAGTGAATGAGGGCCATTGTTACTTTATAGCACCTTACATTGGTAGGTACTCGAAAATGTACTTAAGTACTCAAGTAAAAGTACTTAATTGCTGCCTCCCACCGGTTGATTATCTCCTCCCAAACGGTGGGTGTGTGTGTGTGTGTGTGTGTGTGTGTGTGTGTGTGTGTGTGTGTGTGCGTGTGCGTGTGCGTGCGTGTGCGTGTGTGTGTGCGTGTGTGTGCGTGTGCACACAGAGGTTGGTGTCTATGAACATGCCACTCAACAGTGATGGAACTGTCACCTTCAATGCCACCCTGTTCGCTCTGGTCAGGACCGCTCTGAAGATCAAAACTGAAGGTCTTGTGAGCGTGTATGTGTATGTGTATGTGTACTGTATGTGCGTGCGTGTGTCGTGTGCACATGTGTGCGTGAGTGTGTGTCACAGTTAATTTATTTTGTTTTAGTTTCCAAGACGATTTTATATGTAATTCTATTTAGTTTGAGTTAGAATAGTGGTTCATATCGCTCTGTCTGACTAAATCCACCCTCTCTATTGGTCAGGCAATTTTGAACAGGCCAATGAGGAGCTGCGGGCCATCATTAAGAAGATCTGGAAACGAACCAGCATGAAGCTATTGGACCAGGTCATCCCACCAATAGGAGGTGAGCTTACAATGCACTTCATAACCAATGCAATACAAGCTTACAATTCACTTCATGTAAGATGCACCTCCCAGCTGAATGTGACGAATAAACGATCTGAAAACTTGGCAGCGAATGTTTCAAACTCTTCATATGCCTCATTCTGTGTTTACATGGACAATATTTCTTCATTCAGAATGAAGTCATTCATCTATGTTCATGCACATGAAATAAGACATTTCAACTTAACTGTTGACATGGAGTCTAATTCAAGATTCAAGGTTGCTTGTATATTTGTCTTTTTTTTCCTTCTGCAAGCAGCTTCAGAAAAAAACAAGATTACGTTTTCCTCGAGACAGCAAACATTCATAAAATAATAAAATAAATAGTGCAAAATATAATATCAATCTAAATAAATCCTAAAACCAGAATTAATGTAATAAAAAAAAGCATAACCGAATAAAAACTGTATAAAAACTCATTTCAACTGCTCTTAAGAAATGCATGAAGTTAATCTATAGAGTTCATTGCATCTAATGCGTAGGAATGCATACCTCCCAAGTTCACTACCTAGCGGGTGGGGGGAATATTATGAGTTCAAGAGTCTGACTGCCTGGGGAAAGAAACTGTTTCACATCCTTTCCGTCCTGGAGCCCGGATTCTCCTGTATCGTTTCCCTGATGGCAGAAAGGCGAACAGGCTGTGAGAGGGATTGGAAGTGTCCCTGATAATGTTAGTCGCTCTCCTCATGCATCGTTGTTGGTATATTTCTGCCAGGAATGGCAGAGAGGTACCAATGATCTGTCCGGCTGTTCTCACTGTCCTGTTCAGTTGTTTTCTCTCCTCAGTTGTGCTGTTGCCCTACCAGGAGGTGAAACAGTAGGTTTTTGATTGAACTTTATTAGTCAGAAATGTTAACAGCACGTGGTACACTGAGGCATTAAGGCTAAAAGGATAACACACAAAAAAAGGTTTCCATTGTGGTCCTATGTATTCAGTTCATCAACATAGCATACAAAACTAGAAAAAGTGCTCCTCGGAGCACAGGTCTCCGCCAGGTCAGGTACGTTATTGTGGCCTCCTGGTGGCGCTATAATAAGCCAATGTGAAAAGGGTGCCATTTCTTCTAGGCCTTTCACGGCAATCAAACACTGCATTCATGATTTGAGGCATTTTGTTCCAAAAATGTGTTTTGCTAAATTAGACCTGCTGGTGGCGCTATAACAGGCCAATGTGAAATGGGTGGCATTTCTTTCTCGGCCTATTGGGAATGTGCGTGTGAAATTTCACGGAAATTGCAAGCTGTGTTCATGATTTGAGACATTTTGTTCAAAACGGACCAATCCTGCAAACTTTGGAAGCCAACCTTAGCAAATCAGGATGGAATATGGGAAATCGGACAGATCCGGGTTGATCACATGACTATAGAGATCATGTGTACCGATTTGCGTGAAATTTGGATAAAATGGGAAGGACTAATATAAAAAAAAATGTTTTACATAAGTCGGCCTCTTGGTGGCGCTATAAAAGGCAGATGTGAAAAATGCAGAGAAAATATTTTTCCTTGGCCTCTAGGGAGTGTTCATACAAAGTTTTATACAGATCGGTACAGTTATAGGTAAAAACACGAATCGGCCTGTTATAGCGCCACCATGAGGCTGATTTGAAAAAATTTAAGTGGCATTTCTCCCTCGGCATAGTGGAAATTGCATGCTGTGATCATGATTTGACACAATAATACATGTAATCAACAAATACGAACACTATGGCTGCGGTTACATGGACAGTTTTATTCGGAAGGAATACACTTATATTCGGAATGAATGACTGAATGAATTCATCCAGAATAGAAATGCTCATGTAAACACCTCAACTGGAATAGAATATTCCATTCCAGTCTGACCTGAATAAATTTTCGTTCAGGTTTGGAGGGGTGGTATATACCGTTTGAATTGGTATATACCAATCGGAATTGACCATATAAATACTTTATTCCGAACGCTCCTCTCTGTTTGGAATACATGCATTCTTTTGCACTTGTCCGCGCTTAGTAGTGCTGTCAGAATTGGCCGAAAATGACCTATCAAATCTCAAATTATTATTTTTAATATAAAATATTGTATGCAGTAAAACTTTAATTCAAAGACTACATAAGTCTATTTATGTCTGTATGCGTCGGCCACGGTTGGTGCTGAGAAGCGCTCGCTCCTGCGGGATAAAATTAATGATTAATAGCATAATTTAATAAGCTTATATAATGTTATGGTTAAGCCCAGACTTGTCCAGGAGAACGGACGCTCCAAGGATCTGAGCCTGTGATGGAGGAACAATCTTTACCTGTCCTTGACATGAAACGGGAACTTATAATCAAAAGAATCTATTCAGTCAGATGAAACACTTTTTAAATAAAATTAAGGTAGCCTACATGAGAAATGTGACAAGTAGAAGGCTAGCCTAAGTTTTACTGTGTCTGACTGGTACCAATACAAAAAAATTTACTGGTCTGAACTTGTAGATCTGCTACTTTCACATTAAAACGGCGATATCAAAGGAACTCAGGCTCGCACCGCATACAATGCTGCCTGGCCAGGAGTCGGTGCGTTGCTTCCCGGCCTGCCTATGACCGACAGACCTCCGCCGCGGAGGCATAGGGGGCTAGTGCCTCCATGCCCGGGCGTAGGCGAAAACCACTTTGCGCATGTCAAAAGTCAAATTCCGAATGAATGCTTTGGGTCATGTAAACGAGGAATACTTTTATTCAGGTCCCATGTAAACAGGTGAGTGGAACAGATTATGAATCTCTATTCGGAATGAGTTCATTCTGAATGAATACATGATGTTCATGTAACCGCAGCCTTTATGTATAAAATAGATAGTGAAATGTACCTCCCCTTGTGGTCTCCTGATCGATGTTTTTTCAGGCCGATTTTGAAAGAAACTAGCGATTTACAGCCTGTAATGGATGATGTCAGGGCATTCCACATAGTGGAATGATAATTTTCCCATGTTTGTTATATTTGGGTGGTACCAGATCATGGTTTCTCCCTCTAGTGTTGTGGCTGTGGGTGTCACTAACTTTGGAGAAGCAGTTCGACAGGTATGAGGTTATTGAGGGCACTGTCTCTTTGACACTCTTAAATACCAATATTTGCTAAACCCTGTCTTCTACCCTGAGCCATCCCAAACTAGCAAAGTGTGTTGGAATCAGGTGGGTCATGGGCTTAAGGCCAAGAAGTAGTCGTATCAGTTTGGGTAGGGAGGTCTGAAGCTTAGTTTGTGGTGACATTGAGATGTTGGAGAACCAAGAGGAGCAAGCATAATCAGACCCTCGATGGTGTGTGTGTGTGTGTGTGTGTGTGTGTGTGTGTGTGCGTGTGCGTGTGCGTGTGCGTGTGCGTGTGCGTGCGTGCGTGCGTGCGTGCGTGCGTGCGTCTTCAGATGATGAGGTCACGGTGGGGAAGTTCTACGCGACCTTCCTGATCCAGGATTACTTCAGGAAGATGAAGAAGAGACAGGAGGAATACTACGGCTGCAGACCAACGAAGAAGAGTGCTACCAACGAGATCCAGGTCTGACCCTCACCTCCATACTCTCTCTCTCTCTCTCTCTCTCTCTCTCTCTCTCTCTCTCTCTCTCTCTCTCTCTCTCTCTCTTTCTCTCTCTTTCTCTCTATCTCTCTCTCTCTCTCTCTCTCTCTCTCTCTCTCTCTCTCTCTCGCTCTCTCTCTCTCTCTCTCTGTCTCCATCCTGGTTTCTCTCCATCAGAATGGTTTAAGTAACATAAAGGAAGAGGCTGTGGAGATGCTTCACAGAGCCATCTCTTTAATTAATTAATTAATTAATTAATTCATTCATTCATTCATTCATTCATTCATTCATTCATGGTGTCTCTATCATCAGGCTGGTTTAAGGAACATAGAAGAGGAAGCAGTAGACATGCTTCACAGAGCCATCTCTGGAGACCTGATGAATGATGAGGAGATGGACAGGGGCCTGGAGGAGGCCAACGAGGATGCCATCTACCGGGTGATGAGCTAACCGCATTTATTTATTTAACCAGGAGTCAAATCCCATCCCATTGATTAAAAATGTATTTTACAAGGATCACGTTATCGATCGATCATCGATTGATAAGCGATGACCTGACTGATTATCTTTGTATTTGATCAGCAGGAGAGAGTTAAGATAAAGTCAGATACAGTTAGATGTTTGCTTTTAGTGTTTCTAGTTATTGTTTTGTTTATTTCTCTTGCATTACTATTAATAATGTTAATAATTATACAGTGGTGGAAAAAGTACTCAAATGTTTTACTTAAGTAAAAGTATCAATACTGCAATGTAGAATGTAGTAAAGTATGTAGTAAGTAAAAGTCCGGAATTCAAAACGTACTTAAAAGTACAAAAGTATTGGTGTACTTAAATTACCAAAAGTAAAAGTACTACAATGTTTGAAAATAGCAGATCTACAAGCTTACAACGTGTCCCGATGTGAGAACGTTGTGAGCTTGTATATCGGCTATTTTCAAATAGCCTAGGTATAAAATAAGGCTAAAGTGGTTATTGTATGTTTTATAATGTAATAATTTATATCTGCAAAGTAACTAGTAATAAAAAACTATGTTTATTATCTTGGCAGGTAATATGTTAAGTACAGTACTTGAGTAAATGTACTTGTTACTTTACACCGTAATTATATAGCCTAATTCAATTCTGCTACAACGCGAGAGGAGCTGAAACAAATAATAGTTTGTACTCTTATGTACTTTTGAGGTTGAATGTTGAAGCTTCAATTCAAACTGTGTCTCAACTAAGTAAACAGCCAGTAACATGGTGTCTCTGCTGCCCTCTAGAGGCAGGGTGGATTGTTTGGGAACCACGTGGAGCCCTTCTCCATGGAGAATGAACTGAACAGCTCTGCTCACGCCGCCCACCACCGCCCCCTGCAGATGAATGACAGCCACAACAACAACAACAACATGAACACAACACACAGGTCTGTCTGTCTGTCTGTCTGTCTGTCTGTCTGTCTGTCTGTCTGTCTGTCTGTCTGTCTGTCTGTCTGTCTGTCTGTCTGTCTATATACATATATAATTATTTTGTTATATAATAAGTGTAATGTTATCAAAATGTCATGTCCTTTCTTTGTATATTTGAGACAATATATATATGAGACAATTAATCTTCGAGTTAAATTTCATGATGGTGACGGCCCTATGAGGGAGTGTGTGTGTGTTAATGTTACATATTAATGGTGGACACCTTGTATGTCCAAAATCATTAGTTTCCAGTCAATGGAAAAAATTACCTGTGTTCCGATGGATCTAATGTAGTTATTAATTAGTCACAAGCTCTTGTTAATACTTTTCATCGGTTGAATATACTATATTAAAGGAGTAGTTCACCCAAAAAAACTACTTATTTTCTATCAATTACACACCTGATGAAGCCTTGAATTCAAGGAGATTTTTTTGTTTTTGTCGCATTCCTGAGCCAGTAAATTTTATAACCGGGTCATCGGTCAATAGGAGACTCAATAGGAGACTCTTTGAGACTCCGCCGGTCATCAAATTATTGGCTTAGGAATGCGACGAAAACTAGAAAATCTTTTCAATCAAAGTCATTGTTTGGGTGAACTACTCCTTTAAGTAACAATTTTTGGACCTAATGAGGTATCCACCCGACAGAGACGATATACAGAAACCAGATTGTCAGTACATGTTTCTCATTTGCTGTTGCAGCTCTGCCTATGCATTACTGGATACCCAGCATCCTGGCAGCATAGAAGGACGGCTACACACCCAGACCCAAACCCAGGGACAGACCCACACCCACACCCAGGGACAGGAACAGACCCTGGGACAGACCCAGGGTCAGACCCAGGGACAGGAACAGAGCCAGGGACAGGAAGAGAGCCAGGAACAGACCCAGGGACAGGAACAGAGCCAGGGGGCAGCTGACATGCTCATCCAGGAGGTGAGTGAATGTTTTTGATTGATTGATTGATTGATTGATTGATTGATTGATTGATTGATTGATTGATTGATTGATTGATTGATTGATTGATTGATTGATTGATTGATTGATTGATTGATTGATTGATTGATTGATTGATTGTTTGGGGTCGGAGGAAGTCCCTCTAGTGCAGTGGTCCTCAAACTTTTTCATGTCAAGGACCCCCAAAATGATATGTATTTGGCCGCAGACCTCCATCTCAAAATATTTTTGTTCCAGGGAACCCCCAGAAGCAAAGATTTGAGTTACAAATGTTCGCTTTAAAAATATATATATTCAAAGATTTGCACACATTTTTGTATATCTGCCATTTTTGAATAGCCAAAGTATAAAATATGGATAAAGGGGTTAACTAATTTTGCTGGGGACCCCATGGTACCCCCCAAGGACCCCTTGAGAATCAATGCTCTAGTGGAGTACTTATGAGCACCCCCTACTCTGGAGAAGTAGTTCCACAAGTACTTGAAACCTGCTCCTTTGAGAATCTTGAAAACCCAAACACGTAATGCAGGTAAACACCACCACACTACTCCAGTGGCTGATGACTGCTGCTATAGAGAGAGAGGATGAGCAAACAAATGCATTTATGTATTACTTTGTTATGTAAACATGGGGCAAAGTTACATACTATGCCTTTTAAGTACAGTACTTCACTGGTTCTCAACCTGAGGGTCGGGACCCCCAGGGGTGTCCTCACATGATTTTTTTGGGAGGGGGTCCCCAGATGACAGTGAAGTGTTAATTTAATGACTTTAATTGACAAAATACCTTTTTGATAACAAAAAAGAAAGAAAGACAAGAAAAATACCATTACTGCATCAAAAGTAATCAACAAACTATACTATAAAAACTGGTCAAACATTGGTCAAATTTTCAAATAATATAAGAAAGAGGTAAACATTTAAATAGACGATTTACAAGCTCACAACTTACGAGGCGTTGTTAGTTTGTAGATCTGCTATTTTCACAATATTTATCTGTGAAACCGAGTCAAACTGATTGATTGATTGATTGAATACTTTATTTAGAAGTTTGCAGAAAAAAGCACATGAAAGTACAGTTTAAATACAAGGTCAACTAAATAAGATAAAAAAAAACAAAAAAAGCCTATGGCTTGTTTCAATTGGGGTCCTTTGTACTCAATTCATAGTGAATTAAATCTGAACTAAATTAAATAGTGAACTAAATGTAATGCCTCAACTCCTGCATTTGCAAGTGCTTGTCAGGGGGGTTCCCAGTTCAAATATGGTTATTTTTAGGGGTCACAAACCACTACAGTACTTGAGTAAACGCACTTAGTTACTTTCCACTATTGCTAAATTGTTCCCATTGCGTGGTCACAGGCACTCATAAATGGCGGTCTGGCAGAGCTGGCCGGCGACCGGCGGTTTGTTTGCACCACCAAGATGGAGCTCAGCGAGGCGCTCAACGTCAGCCCCGCCCACGTGGAGACGGTTGCCATGGAGATGATCCTCGGCACTGACAGAGGGAGGGTCCCATCACCGCGCCACAGACCAAACCCCATCCCACCCCCACGCCCATCCAAACAGACCCCGCCCTCATCTGTCCCATGATGCACTGCATTAAAAAAAATGGACAGTCCTGATTGGATGCATGGAGAATTGGATTAAGAGGTTGATTTATTTGTATGTATTTGTATTTTCCTGAGCCTTTTGGTTCCAAGGTTGTTGGTTCTTTTTATGACTTTGGAGCAGTGATTGTCAACCTTTTACATTTTGAGGACCCCCAGTTTGATATGCATTCGACCACGGACCCCCATTTGATACCATTTTAATCTCTGCGACCCCGATCTGTATACGATTTTACACTGTAGTGTTTTTTAGAAGTTACACAATATGAAGTGAAATAGTTTTGTTAAAATAATCATTGAGTGTTTGTTCGGCAACACGGGTGTCCCCTGCACTCCAGCTCTTTAACCCATTCACTGCCAAGGACGACTTATGACGAGACATCGTCCAAACGCCCTCACTGCCAAGGACGACTCATGACGACTTTTTTTTTGTGTGAAAAAAAAATAATATTTCGTTTTTTTTCTTTCTTTTTTTCACACAGAACCAGTACAGGAGATAATGTGATCCGAAGATTACTGCTCCATTCACTCCCTGGTTAATTTATTTGGGAAACAACCTGTATCTCGGCTCCTGTGTTTTACTATGTCTTTTTGGCGAGACGTGCTATTTTCAACGGCGCATAACAAGCGAAAGGGAGGTCACGATGACATTATCTTTTTTTTTTTCGCGGAAGCACAGTGAAACTCTCCGTGATTAGCAACCATCAGGGGATCGATCTTACTGGAGATAAATATTCTGTGACTATACTTGAAAAGGTAAGAACATCGAAAAATCGTTGGCAGTCTGTTTATTTACTCTGGCAGTGGAAGAGTTAATAAACAGAAAACACATTTGTTCAGGTTGGGATACCAATTTCATCCAATCAGGAGGGAGAACTCATACAGTATACAAGATAAAAAAGTGAAATGGCAAGTGATGAAACAAATGAGCATTTTTATTTTCTGTTTACTAAAGAGCTGGAGAGACAAGGGAGACCCCTGTTACTGAGGTCTCAATGTTAATTTCAAGGACCCCCATAACTCTGAGATGGACCCTTGCGGGTCCATTTGGTTCCATTCGTACACTCTCAGAGTTATAGATCTGTAAGCGACGCTAAGCGTCCATTTGGAACTCCCTAAGGGAATCATGTAGGTCCCCGGACCGCACTTTGTGAACCACTGCTCTATAGCAATGATTACTATCACAATCTAGAGCTTTAACTGTTTGTTTTTACCCCATAAATATCATCAGTGTACAGCATATTTAATGTCACACATCTCTCACCATCATTGGTCACCTGCAAATAATTGCCAGTGAACACACATTGGCGTTTGCCTGTTGTACAGTGCATGTTAAATCAGTTGCTGTAACTGTATCTTTCCACAACCCAAATAAACTGTATTTTCAAAAACAAAACCAAAAAATGTGTCCAATGGTTAGAAAGGAAATCTGTAATAACATTTATGTCCAACCCGATATATATATTTTCAAAAAAATCTGATCTCACGATTTTTGTAACCCATTTTTCATACAGTGCTCCAATGCCTAAGCTTGTAATCCTGGGCGCTACTCTCCCTCTGCCAGCCTGGGGAGAGCCCCAAACTGAGCTCATGCTTCCTGCAATACATGAGGAGTGAGCAGACCGCTTCTTATCACCTGACAGGGGCGAGTTTCCCCGGTAGGATGTAGCGCGTGGAAGGAACACGTTATTCCAACCAGTTCCTTTCCATCAGGCGCCCCGCCTGACCAGGGGGAGGCAGTATAGAGACCAGGATTACTGCATGTTTTTTGTGAGGGTACCTACCCTAGGGGACACGGGGAGAACATGCAAACTCCACACATAAAGGCCCTTTCACCAACCCCACCTAGGGTATGGGCACTGATGATGCGGAGGAGAGAACACGCCCCCAGCGCCCACAGTGTCCCCGGCGGGAATCGAATCCAGGACGAACTTCTAGCTGTGAGACGACATCGCTACCAACCTTGCCACCATGCCCCTCAAGAGAGACCAAATTTCTACCGCTCAGCGAAGGGGGGGGGGGTCCCTTCTGAAAACAAACTTTTTTAAAACTCCAGCCACAGTGAAGATGTTTTTAAATTGCGTATTTGCATTGCCGTGTGGACAAGATGATCTGAGGTTTCAGGTTACAGCATACTATAGCCTATCATTTATTTCATATTCCTCGCTGTCATTATTGCATGTTCAGTCCATAGTTGAGTCCATAGCCTATACACTTAGGATGTTCTATTACGATCTAATTGCCTTCTGTAGCCTATGGCCCTTATCTTACGACTTATGCCTAAACCTTCTAGACTTTACTATTTTGACATCTTTTTTTAAAAGAGTGAAAATAACTGATCTATATCGACACGCTGTGAGCTTGTAGATCGGCTATTTGAACTTTAAATGTTTGTGTGCTTGTGTGTGTGTGTTCGATGGCCGCCGTGCCGCTGATGCCATGCTCATATGTGTGCATGTGAATGTGTTTGTAGTAGACTACAAAGTTGCAGATTGGCTTTAGTCTATTTTATGATGTCTAACGCTTGGGATTCGAACCCCAGGTGTGCCGCTTGGAAAGCCAACATCTTATCCACTAGACTAAAGGGGAATTCCCCCTTTTGACCTCCTCCCCACCCCTAGACCCGATCCGGGTCATGGCACCAATGTAATGCCCGGGGATCAAACTCAGGTCTCATGTGCAAGTGCACATTTTCTATTTTTTTCTTTGTCTACCACTGAGCTAATAGAGCCTGCCTGCTTGCTTGGGGGAGAGATTGAATTTTGACTTTTGATTTTCAGGTAAAAATTTGTGTCAAACCAGAAATGGGATTGAGTCAAAGGTTGTGCCCAACCTAGACACAGGATCTAAATGTATCAATGAAAGAGCAGGGAGACCAAATACAACCACCCCAATGGTATAAGTTATATTGTATTAACATACTCTACCATACAAATTGGACCAAATAACTTTGTATTCACACACACCTAAAAACATATTAGAGCTTGAAGATGTTGAAGTAGCTGTGAGCTACTGGTGTGGAACAAATCCAAAAAACATCTAATCACATCGATGTTTTTACCGGCCTGAGTTGGAGCTAGCATTGCCCGGGCCGTGGTGCAAGTGCTCTATCCTAGCCAATACTAGACCATCAGGAACAAGCACAACCACGGCCCGGGTTTGATTCCCGGTCGGGGAAAGCATCATTATGTTTCCATACGAGTACTGAGTAACATTGAGGAACCGGACACTCTCAGAGTTACAGATCTGTAAGGGTCCATTTGGTTCCATTTGTACACTCTCAGAGTTAAAGACCTGTAAGCGTCTATGTGGTTCAATGTGTACACTTTCTGGGTTACAGGCATGTAAGGGTGATTGATTTTATTTGGTTACAAAAAAGAGCACAAGAGCACTTTCGGACCGTCAACGCATCACCAAGGATGAAAACACAAGAACACAAAACTTCAACAAAAAACACAACATGACGAATGACATGACAACAACAACACATAACATAACAGATTCCAATACATAACAGATTCCAATACACTACAGAACATCAGGAGCTAAATATATTAGTGTGCAATCAATGATTGCACACTAATATATTTTTTACCCAGCAGATGCGCAGTATGCATAAAACCCATTTCAAATAAAGTGCTTATGCACCTCCACTGCCTATTATACAATAAAGATCAAAGTTTATATGATAAACTGTAAAGTGCTATACCAAACATTCTATTAAAGTGCATACCATGGCATGCATTAACCATTTGAAACCATTTAGGTGACTAGCAGCAGCAGGGCAAGGGGAATGTATATAAAGTGACTAAGAGAAAGAAAAAGAAAACATAACTATAAAAGTAATTTAGTTATTTTGCAGCCATTTTTTAAGAGCTGTTTTAAAAGTGCTTAGAGAGGCACTTGTTTTTATTTCCTTTAGGCAAATCATTCCATTGCACTGCTGCGCTGTACATGCGCAGCAGTGCATTTGCAACCCCTATAGGAATGGTTAAAGGGAACCATCAAGTAATCTGACCATTAAGATATAAGGCTTATTAGCCAGGGATTCTTTTACATTTATTTTTAAATATTCAAAAATAGCCTATGTATATAGGGTTAAAGCGAAGCCCTCAAGGACACCTGGGGGTCCCAAGACCCCTCTTTGAGAGCCGCTGCTGTATGTCATTGTGTAAAAGATGAATGTCTAAACTGTACATAAGTATAAAGAACTGATTTTATTCAAATTCACATGGAGTCAATTCATAAAATATACAAAATATACATCAACAATAAAACAAATGAATGCACACACAGTATCATGTTTCTCATACACAATATATACGGCAGGGCAGCAATTATCCATTACTTTATTAGCAATTATTGTATTGATTAACTTTTCAAATAATCAAATAAACATAAAGGTCTTTTGTTTAATATTTTTGATTAACCACTTAAGCCTTATTTTATACTTTGTGGCACATAGGTGCTCATACTTGTTTTAACTTTGGGTAATATACAGTAAACCTTCCTTCTGTTGCATGTCGTGTTTGATAGTCGAGTTGAGCAAAAAGAGAGGATATAACCATAAAATATATTGGAGATTGTGTTACAATTAGATTGATAAAGTTTAACAAAACATAACAGGACCTTTGTACAGTTAACCATCTAAGGCATGCATGTCTTTTGCATTAGTTCTGTAAGAGCAATGTAAAATCACAACACGCTGCTTTATTTTGAACAACTTGTAGTTTTGTCATATCCTTCAGTGAAGCACTACTAGACCAAATCACAAAACAATAATGGAGCTGTGACAGAACGTAAGCATTTAGGACCTGTTTAATGACATCCGGTGGCATGCCTTTTGAAATTCTCCTTGTAACTGACACATACACACGCCTTACCATTTTGCTCTGCTAGTCAGGTATTTGATTGAATATCGTTTAACACTTTACATAGCCAACAGGTTGACACACAGTTGGTCAAAGTTGTATCATTAAACATAACAGTAAAATAATATTTATAGTTATATTTAAACTTTCTCTCACATGCCCCCTGAAATACCTCAGAGTACCCCTAGGGGGAGACGTAACCCTATTTGACAAACACTGCTGTAGGTTGAGTCTCAGTAAATAATACTATTTATACAATATAATATGTTATATAATAAAACAATGTATCGTTGCTGTCGGGTGGAAGCCGAAACCGGGAATGTTTCCTTTTGTATTATTATATTATTTTTAAAAACATTTAAAAATAGTAAAAATAGCCGTTGTGAGCTTGTAGATCTGCTGTTTTCACTACCTTTGTGTGACACTCTTGTATGATGAAGTAGGGCATTCATTTATGGGGGGAAAAATAACATAAAAATAAATATGGCGACACAAGGTTTCTGCCCGACAGCAGCAATATTATATTCATTAATTTAAATTGATATCAACATGATTTTAATACAAATGATGATGATGATGATGACCTTTGACCTTGCTGGTGGTTGACGTCTGCACAGCCCTGAAAGAGAAGCAAAGACATAAATATTACATGAATTATGATAATACATATAATCTCCATATTTCATCTTTTTTTATATTTTTTGTAAATGAATGCCCTATTACTACAGTGTCACACAGTGAACTTGTAGATCTGCTATGTCTGTAAACAAATATATATTTGGAAAGTGTGGCTTTTTTAAACATGTCAGTCATTTCTTTATATATTTCAGTTATTTGTCATATCTGCCATTTTTGTGTACAAAGCCTAAAAGGCAAACAGTAATGTAATGTTCCAATGTCCAACGCCGAAACACAAATAAATCGTTAATTGCTGTTATTTGTGTCCCGATCATGTAGCATACATGGGCAACTGGTGCCCCGGGGGCCACATGCGGCCCCCGCACCCTCACTTAATGCAGCCCACAGGTTAATATCGGAATACTGATATATTATTGAGTTACAATTCCAAACATGCTAACATGACCCGCTTTAATTACGTCAGTCTATTAGTAGCTTAATGACTATAGTATTACAATTTTATTGTCTTGTTTATGTCCACTGTATTTGTATTTAAGTTAAGTTAAAGTTAACATAAGTATAACTAAATGCATTTGAAATTAAATAAGATTGTTACTTTTCAGGATTCTAATTCAAAAATAGCACCAAAAAAAAATCAGGATTTCAATTAAAAAATAGAAAAAATAGCCGATCTACAAGCTCAGAACGCGTCGCACTTCTGAGCTTGTAGATCTATTTTTGCTACTTTTGTGTGACATAGAATGGCGAAGTACGGCATTAATTTACGAAAAAAGTTAAAATACGGAGATAAGAGGTTTCTGTACAGTATATGCAATGTGTCCCTCTGGAGTGAGTGTGGAAATATAGTGGCCCTCTCCATCATCAAAGTTGCCCACCCCTGATATATAGCCTAGTACTATGTTATTATTATTATTATTTTGAATTGTATCAGGGTTCTCTTCCACCTCAGAGCTACGGACACAGCTGAGGGTGGAATGGGTTTGACCACTGATCTGTGATCTGCCTCCTGACCCACTGACGTGCAGTACTGTGTTACTGGCTGTACTGGGATCTGGAGGTCACGCACGCACACGCACACGCACACACACACACGCACACGCACACGCACACACGCACACACACACACACACACACACACACACACACAAAGGTTTGTATTACTAACTAACCACAAGCCGAAAAATAGCAGATCTACAAGCCGACAAACGTGTCCCACGTTTTGGCATAGACATTGGCATCGACATTGACATTGCCATTGAACCACTTGAACCATTGCACACCATATTCTGGGGTGAACATTCTGTAACTACAAAAATAGCAGATCTACAACATGTCCAAATCATGTATACTCTACTTTTTTTATTTTTTACATTTTGGCCAAATAGCTTTATAGCAATAACTTTACATCGAGGCGCCCACTCTTCCTCATTGCCCAGTGTAGCTATATCAATAAATAATATGTGTAATATGATAGGCTAAACGTGATCCTAATCCAACAGAGAACAGACCCACTTCCTTCTGTACATAAAATAGCCTATGTGTACAGTTACAGTATTAACCCCTTGGACTGCAGCATGCATGAATACTGGGGGGAATATTCGGCAAAAAAAAGAAAAAAAGAAATAGCCAATCGACAAGAGCTTGTAGATCGGCAATTTTTTGGGGTGAGAAGATTTGGTGTTGACAGAAAAAAAAGCAGTCCTCCAAGTACAGTTATTGCTCTATTGTTTCACAAAGACAATAGAGGGATTAAGTGGGACAACCGTTGTAGTATAGGCGTAGCTGCAATTTTAGCTCAAATAAAGGGACTTTATCATATAAAACTACATATATCCTACAATCAAACTATACCCTATATAAAATTAATAATTGCAAGGTCATTTGACAAACGTGATCATACTAGCCTGCATTAAATCATATTTATGAAGGCTACTAAACGTTGCTATTCCTAAAACAAATGCATATGTCTACATATATATAGCCTACATCTCTGTGTTGTAATCTATGTGCATAATCATGTTGGTTAACTTGAATAAAAGTATGAATAATAGTTTGATCATTTGATCATAACTCACATGATGCTGTACACGTGCTGCTGATAGAAGGTTCTGGAAAAGAGAATGACTGTGCGATCAGACTGGACACATACACACTCCGGTTGCCAAGTTGGATGCTGGAAACCAGCATTGTAGCCTACTCACTGTTTATTATTATTATTATTACTATCAGTGATGGAAGAAGTACACTCACATTGATTTGTTGCTTAAGTAAAAATATCAATACTGCAATGTAGACTTAATAGTCTGTTACAAGTGAAAGTCTGGTATTCAAAATGTACTTGAGTATACAAGTATTGACATCAAAATATACTTAAAGTACCAAAAGTAAGTACTCATTATGCAGAAGGTCTCATTTCACAAGTTTTAAATGTATGAAATGTATACTAATCCTTGTAGATGTGCTTTTATCAAATTGCCAAAGTAAGCTATAGGTCTGAAGTGGTTTCGTAGTGGAGTAGAAGTAAAAGTATTGCAAATTGGAAATACTCCAGTAAAATAAAAAATACCAGTGCATTGTACATAACAGTACTTCAGTTAATGTACTTAGTTACCTTACACCACTGATTATTATTATTAGGGTTAGGGTTATTATTTATTTATTTCCGCCATAAAGGTCCGGTGATGTCTGAAGTTCATACAGCCTTTGATTTAATATAAAAAATGTTACTAGGCTGTTATTTACATGTTTAAAACAAGGGTGCAATTCTTGGGTCCTGAGAATTTAAGCCACCATGAGCAAATAATAGCAATAAAGACTTAATTGTAGTAATAATAGTAGTAGATACAAATAATGATACACATAGGCCTAAATATTATCACGGTCAGGCGGAAAACCTATTATTATTATTATTATTATTATTATTATTATTATTACCCTTATTATTATTATTATTATCATTATTATTATTATTACCATTAATATTCAATTTTTAAGTTTTATACCGGTATTAATAATAAGGTTGATTTGCGTTTGTTTAATATCGACGCGTTATCAACCAGACGGACAGACCTGGCAACTCCGCTCTTCCGGGTTCCGCTCATAGCGTCATCAGCGCGCATGCGTCGTTCGTTCAGAACAGAAAATAAATATATAAAAAAGGAAATCCAAGATGGCGGATGAAGTGGAGCAGGTCTGTTAAAACCACCAAACTTCATGTGTAAACATAACAATAATAACAATATTTGAATGTACGAAGTCACGTGCAGGTGGTGTGTTAATGTGTGTGTGTTTGGGACGTGTTTACAGTGTTAATAAGACTGTTTATTCAATGTAAACAACAAGCTAACCGGGCTAGCTTAGCATATGCTCGCAGGGAACCACTGGGTCACTGCGCACACGGCTGATCTACAAGCTCACGACGCGTGGCGCGTGCAGCGCGTTGTGAGCTTATAGATCGGCTGTTTTCACCGGGCTCAAGCTTAGCATTTAGCTGCGTGGCTAAACGTTGGGCGCTCGTTGTGGTGTGGTGGATGAATGAATGGAGTCAGTTGAACCAGTGTTTCCCAACCTGTGGGTCGGGACTCCCAGCAGTCCCATGGGAGTTCCCAGTGAAGTGACAATTTAAGGACTTATAAGACCTTTTTAATACCTCCATACAAAAAAAGAAAAAATGACCATCACTGCAACAAATGTAATCGACAAACTATAATATAAAAACTGGTCAAACATTCATGATTGGTCAAATAATATAAGAAAGAGGCAAACAAGCTAAATTGGCGAAGCTTGTAGATCAGCTATTTCCACGATGTATCTGTGGAACCCAGTCAAACTAAATGTAATGCCTCAACTCCCACAATTCCAAGTGCTTGTCAGTGTGCAGGGTCCCCAGTTCAAATATGATTATTTTGGGGGGTCCCCAGTTCAAATATGATTATTTTGGGGGGTCCCCAGTTCAAATATGATTATTTTTGGGGGTCTCGGCCTGAAAAGGTTGAGAACCAATGAGTTATGCCAGTGGGCTCAAGCCAGTGGTTCGCTAACGTGTAAATTTCAAGGACCCCCAAAATAATGTGTATTTGGTCAGGGACCCCCATCTGAAAATATTTGAAAAAAATTCCACGTTTTTCAAAATTATTTGTTGAAAATAGCCAGATCTAAAAGCTCACAACGCGTCCCATCAGCTTGCAGATTGACTAGTTTCAAAATAGTCTGATGTGTTAAAGCTTAAAGGGGTTCAAACTGATTGTGATGCCGTGTTAACACATTCAGCTGGGGGGACCCTCTCAAGGACCCCTGGGGGTCCTCGGACCCCACTTTGAGAACCACTAGTACGTTAGAGTCACATACTCTGCTCCAACTGATAACGAGTCACCGTTAAGTGTATGACAATGCATGCACAACAAAGTGTGTGTGTGTGTGTGTGTGTGTGGGGGGGGGGGGGGTAACTTTGTCATCAAACATGATTCTTTTTCAAAGTGGGGTCTGTGGGTCCTTGAGGGGGTTGAGGGGGTATATATAGCTAAAATAAAAAATGACAGGTTTTAATGGGTTAGTAGGGAAAATAACTAAACCCCCTTCTTCACACCTGTAGTGTAAACCAGGCCGGAAGCAACAGAAAAGTCCCATCTCATTGTCTTAAACAACGATACATTCGCCAATATGACACCTGTACGGACATCTTGGATTACACTCCGTCAGATTGTCTCTGTCAAGACTTTGTGTAAAACACATCCACCGTTATCATGTTAGGAGCTTCTTTATGTCAATAAACCCCCATTGAGTCATTTCCCAAAACAAACACTCAGAAAGAAACCTGGCTGCACTGAGTTTACGGACAGAAAGTTGCTCCTAACACGACAACGGTGGATTTTTATGAAACAAAGTCTTGACCGAGACTAAGAGGATGATACGAGCTGTCTGTAGAGCTGCAATACTGATGAGTTTATCGTTTAATACAATCAGATTGGACTTTTCGGTTTCATGAATGGAGCTGGGTATGGAGGGAATTGTAACTTAGAAGTTAGGATATATAAATGTAAACCTGTGATTATAAAGGTGTGTGTGTGTGTGTGTGTGTGTATACAGCAACAGACCACCAACACGGTGGAGGAGCCGTTAGATCTGATCAGACTGAGTCTAGACGAGAGGATCTACGTCAAGATGAGGAACGACCGGGAACTGAGGGGTAGACTGCATGTAAGACCTGTCTATCTGTCTCTCTGCATGTAAGACCTGTCTGTCTGTCTGTCTGCAATCTCTGCATATAAGACCTGTCTGTCTGTTAGGCCTAGGCCTGCACAATTATTACATAATCCCCTAATCGCAATTATTTGAGATAATCGCAATTATTTTTGCATAATCGTTTCCACGTTGAAAAATTTACTACTTTTTCAAACATTTTCCAAAAATAGCTTACAACACGTCACAAAGCTTGTAGATCAGCTATTTCTGCTATAAAACATTTTTTAAAGTAAAAGAAAAAAATATTTTTCAGTAATTTCTTTGTATACTTAAGTTATTTGTCATATCTGCCCTGTGCAATTTGTGATTATGAAGCCAAAAAAACTGACTTAAAATTCATATATTCCAATGTTCAAACACCAAACACACAATTAAATCGTTAATCTCAATTATTTGATCAACAATTAACCGTCAACTTAAATTTGTAATCGTGACAGCCCTAGTTAGGCCCTGTCTCTCTGTAGTGTAAATGTCACAAAACTGATTAGGGTTGTGATCCGGATCCAACATTGAGGAACAGGAATCGGTTCCATCACATTTGAAACTGTTTCTGGAACCCGTTTTATCACACTGTCAGAGCTGGTATGTGGACTTCATGTCTGCTATACAATTACCAGTGGGACCTACGTAACTCTTGAGTTACAAACCTGTAAGGGTCCATTTAGTTCCATTTGTACACTCTCAGATTTACATACCTGTAAGGGTCCATTTGGTTCCATTTGTACACTCTCAGAGTTACAGACCCGTAAGGGTTCATTTGGTTCAATTTGTACACTCAGAGTTACAGACCCGTAAGGGTCCATTTGGTTCCATTTGTACACTCATAGTTAAGCCGCTTTTCCATCACAGCTTAAGCACGACACTGTCCAGTACAGTCCAGAACCGCACCGCACCGCTTCAAAATGTCTTGCGTTTCCATTGCACAAAAGTCCCCACTCGCAAAATCTCCACCCTCCCCTCCCCTCCCGAAGGAAATCAACGCCCCTTTCTTTAACACACCAACTTAGCCTCAGGCTACAGGGTTAGCCTAAATGCTAGCGTGCTTCCTCAGAGCTAGTTTGGCTCTTAAGTTATTATTTGGCCATGTTCACCCTGACTTTAATCTTCGCTATTGTTGGGAAGACCTGTGTGGTGTCTAAACACGTTGCCATCACTTATATAAAAAACATTATTAGCGTGTATCGTCGCACATTCATTGTTGCCAGGTTTAGCAGAAAAAAATAAGCAATCAGGTCTATGAAAACAATCCCAAAAGAAGCGACTATCTACGGCTATTTGAAAATAGCAGATCTACAAACTCACAACGCGTAGCGATGCGACGCATTGTGAGTGTGTGCATCTGCTATTTAAATTAAAAAAAATACATATATAAAGTTGACAAATACATATTAATTTGGGGGTCTTTGACATGAAAATGTTTAAGAACCACTGGTTTCAACAACATATGGAAACAAGCCCCAAATAATCAAGTACATTTTAGAAACAAGCAGTGGTGGAAAAAGTACTCAAATGTTTTACTTAAGTAAAAGTATCAATACTGCAATGTAGAAGCACTCTACAAGTGAAAGTCTGGAATTACTTGAGTAAAAGTACAAAAACTATTGGTATCAAAATGTACTTAAGGTACCAAAAGTAAGTACTAAAATGTTTGAAAATAGCAGATCTACAATGATGCGAGGCGTTGTGAGCTTGTAGATCAGCTATTTTCAAATAGCCTAGGTATAAAATAGGGCTTAAGTGGTTAATGTATGTTTTATAATGTAATCATTTATATCTGAAAAGTAACTAGTAACTAGTAACTAATACGTTTTCAGATAATTGTAGTGGAGTAAAAGTACTACCAATATTTACAAGCAACTTTACAGAAAAATAAGCCCAATGTCGCTTATAATAAGTGGACATGGCAACACTGCTACCGTAGTGTTTACATTTTACAGAGACCTGAGTGGACAGACACAGCTGTGAGCCGACCAATCAGTAGCAGGCTGAGCTTTAGCCCCGCTTAGCCCAGCTCAGACCTACCCAAGACTGGGTACTTTTTAGGCACCAGTTTAGTACCACTTACACACCACTCTACCCACTTCATTGTAGTGGAAACCGTTGCTGTGGTGGGCGGTGTGGGGTGGGGCTAGGTAAGTCCATGTATATGGAAAGCCGCCTTTACAGACCCGTAAGGGTCCATTTGGTTCAATTTGTACACTCTCAGAGTTACAGACCCGTAAGGGTCCATTTGGTTCCATTTGTACGCTCTCAGAGTTACTGACCTGTAAGGGTCCATTTGGTTCCATTTGTACACTCAGAGTTGCTGACCTGTGTAAGGGTCCATTTGGTTCCATTTGTACACTCTCAGAGTTACAGACCTGTAAGTGTCCATCTGGAACCTCCTATAGCAATGGTTAAAGGGAACCGTTAAGGAAATGGAAGCGTTAAAATCCTTAAAGATCTCAACCCTAGTCCTGATGTGTCCCACCATTGTTTACACTGTTCATGTGTCTGGATTATTAATTGAATAATCATGGATTCTATTCCATTCTTCATTCACAACATGTAGACTATAACAGTACACAAATGAACAGCATTATAAGATCACATGTTAATTCACAACGTGTGTGTGTGTGCGCGCGCACACACCACACTGTTACTCTTCACACCACATTTTGTATTTGCAATACTGTCAGCCGGCTACACCAGTGGTTCCCCCAAACCACCCCCCAAATAATCATATTTGAACTGGGAACCCCCCCAAAAGAATCATATTTGAACTGGGGACCCCCCACCCTGTTCTTTAATGGGGGTCCCTGGAACAAAATCATTTCAGATGGCGGTCCGTGGCCAAATACCATATCAATGTGGGGGTCCTTGATGTGAAACTGTTTGAAAAAACAATGCTACATATCATGCAATGTAGGCATATTTGGCATATTGCTAGGTTAATTGTTTACCTGGTATCCTATAGTTTCAGTGTGCAGACTATTATTTTGATAGCATATTGTTTAGACCAGGGATGCCCACACTTTTTTGACTTGAGAACTACTTTTAAAATGAACAGCTCAACAAGATACCAACCCCAAAAAATATATATATATCCCATTGCTGAAAACACTTTGAAAATGTACCTGAGGGTGCTTTGGGATAGCGGCGTTATAAGATAAATGCACTTGGGATAGGAAATAGAGGCTATGCGCGTGACATCATCGTACCCGGAAGTTATGCGGGAACGCCTACTGAGTGGCAAAAAAACTACTTTCTGGCCTTGACAGCCCATACATCCAAACAGAAAAGTCCTATCTGATTGTATTAAACTAAGTTAAACTCGCCAACATGGCAGCTGTACGGAAAGCTTGAATTATCCTCTTTCTAGCTGCAAAGTTTTCGTTTCATAAAAATCCACTGAAGACATGTGATGAGCTACTTTCTGTCAATAAGTTCTGTGCAGGTGATTATTTTTCTGGGTGTCAGAGTTTGGAAGCGCTCGTTTTCATTGACGCAACGTCCTGCTGCCTCCTGCATTATGTGACATTTAGAAACCGGTGGTAACCTACTCAGGACCGTTGAGTGATTTCCAACGAGCGCTTCCAACACTCCATCTTTAATTTATTTATTTATTTGGGTGGCATGTCACGTCACGTGGTCTACCTGCACAGCCTTTGTGATCTACTGGTAGATCGCGATATACCTTTTGGGCACCCCTGGTTTAGACTGATGCTAGGTTCATGGTTGACCTATGATCCTAGTTTACTGAGACACTACACTGTCTCTCTGCATTCTATGCATGTGTTTACCTTGTTTACTGTAAGTCACTCTAGATAAAGAGTGTCTGCTAAATGCCAACATTATAAATTGTGTTTGCTGCCCCCCCCCCCCCCCCCCCTACAGGCATATGATCAGCATCTCAACATGATCCTAGGGGACGTGGAGGAGACTGTGACCACCGTGGAGATCGATGAGGAGACTTATGAAGAACTCTACAAGGTACAATGTCCACCATTAACCGTACCACTCCAAAGTCTATAGGGCGTCTATGAAATCTATGAAAAATCTGCAACATAATTTTGATCCATTAAAACGAGCAACGCATCTGTGTCATTTTAGATTTTAGCATTGGCTATTCAAAAATAGCAGATCTACAAGCTCACAGCGCGTGACTTCGTGCCGCACAGCAAGCGTATACATTTTTTAACACAAATCCTCTTTTCTGGGGGTCCCTGGCACAAAACATTTTCAGATGGGGGTTTGGTACGAAAAGGTTTGAGAACCACTGATTTAGAAGGCATTTGTAGAATCGGCCTCAGATCTTAATGGGTTAATACAATGTAGTGTGCGGGTCCCTGCTTCATCTCTCTCTAAGCTAAGGGGGTCTGAGTAACGTTGAAGACCCCTGGTCTAAGAGTCGATATCAATCTTGTGTTCCCCCTTGGAATGAAAAAGGTTCAGAATCACTTTAAGACAATAAAGTGCAAAATGATGGTAAATTGTGCCCCCTAGTGGCCTCCACTGTGATAACCTGTGGTATACTGTAGGCTGTTGATATGCAGTCAGGATGGAAGCAGGCGGTTGTGCAGTCTAAGAGGCTCTATGCACAGCAGCCTTATTGGAAAGAAGTTGGGCCTCTTCCTTACTTCATTCATTCACAGGTCTTACCACTGATACTAATGAAGGCTCTGTTCCATTTAGTGTAGCACACGTTTAAATTTCAAGGACCCCCATAACTCTGAGGGTGTACAAATAGAACCAAATGGACCTGCAAGGGTCCACCAAAAATAAATATGGTTCTAGAACCGGTTCCTTTCTATATTCTTGGAACTTTGGGTGCTTTCACAGAACCGGCCGCAAAGAGGCCCACGTTTCCACCAGTTTTAAGCAGGACCATTGTAGTCAAGGATACGTCATGAACGGAGGGCTTTGATGCACAGCCTACAGATATACATGCATTTATTTATTTCACAGGGGGAAATTCAATCGTCAATGGCGCTTACTGTTTCCCAAAATAAACTTTGCATGATTATTTTTAAATGGAACCGATATTGTAACATATTAAAGCTTAGCCTGGAAACCAGGCAAAAGCCCTCAGCTGATCAGTCTACCCCCCGCTTGGTTACTTGTGATTGGATTTAGCTGCCCCCGAAGTTGTGGGGCACCAATCAGGGGGTCCGCCCCTTGGAAATGCAGGTTCCACACTAATATCTACGCAGTGATATTAGTGTGGCCATGCCAGGCTAATTAATCCGTTGAGTGGATATATGTAGCTACAGAATATATAGAGTGGATATGAAGCTGATTTGTGTTTAAATTTAGACACGCATGCGCACTTCGTTTAGATAAATAACTTGGATGATGAAGAGTTGCGCTGTTTTACGTCGGCAACGCATTCATGACAGATTACACCACTTATAAATGACATTATACTCGTCTCGCACTTACATTTTACACGAGCAGAGATGAGGATTACTGAGACTTTTTTCGCTGGAGCTAGTGATGCGTGTGTTTATCATGCTTATTGTAAGTCACTCTGGATAAAGAGTGTGCTAAATGCCTACATTGTAAATTGTTAAATACAAGCTGTACAACTATTTATTCTCTTCCTTTTTATCTCCTTTCCTTCTATCTCCTCTCTCTCGCTCTCTCGCTCTCTCTCTCTCTCTCTCTCCAGTCCACTAAGAGGAACATTCCCATGTTGTTCGTCCGAGGGGATGGCGTTGTCCTCGTAGCTCCGCCCCTCCGGGTGGGCTAGCCACGGCCACGTCCTGGTTTGAATCGACGACCTCCCACGACCTTTATAGTCAGTTTCACACTCGTGTGGTGCACCGGATATAGCTGCAGTCAGCTTGTAGATTGTCTATTTCCGGTGCGCCATGCGTCGAGTGACGCTAGAGTAAATCAGGCACTGACTATTTTGTGATTGGATGTTGTCTGATTTGTTGACAGTTAAAAGCAGCGTTTGGTTTGTCAGTTTATATTGTTTATATTTTGTATTTTATTTTTAAAGATGGATCGCGGGTTCGTTTACACCCGTTGTTTTAGTTGAATTGATTCAGAATCAATGTGAATTTCATCAGAGCCGTGTTTGCCTCTAAAATAGTGGCTACAATGTTGCCGAGCTGTGTCAATGCTTCAGTTTTTTTAAATCAATCTCTGGAATAGCTTCAATAATTTTTCAAACATTATTTGTCTAATGCATTATGTGGATATTGAAATGTTTTTCTTGGTTTGTCAGTTACCAGCTACCCATAATGCATCAGGAGTAACATTTGAGAACGTTTTTCTTTTTTTTTGGGGTCGAGACAGACCAGGCCGCTCTGTTCTGAATATTTGTGTTTATTCAGTTATGGTGCACTTGAAATAAAAACTAGATAATTTTGTAATGAGTGAGTCTTGAGTGTTGTTTGAAGATTGCTTGATGTTAAATAAGTTAGTTTTAACCACTTAAACCATCTAGTGTTGGAGCAGTGGTTCCCAAATCTTTTAGCTCAAGACCCAAAAGAGAAAGCAGATATTTGCCCGGGACCCAAACTAGTGAAAATGGCAGATTTGCAAGCGACGCGTTGCGAGCTTGCAGATCTGCTATTTTTTCACTACTTCTTAAACAAGTATTCGTTTTCTAATAATTTAGGGAATGTATTAGTTTATTTTTTATTTCATTCATGAAATGATTTTTGAAAAATATTTGAATTTGTTTTCAACTCATGAATGTGATTTTTTTGTGGAAAAAGTGGAACATTTAGGAAAAAATAAATAAAGGGATATTCACTCGTGACCCACTGTTTGGGAAACAGTGGCCCTCATTTATCAACGCGGTGCAGACCAAATAATGGGCGTACGGCGAGATAACCGCAACTTTCGGCATTTATCAATACATCCTGACGTTGCCTTCAGCCTACCGTACGCTTAGATCTCATGTCTGGTAGAGAGCAGTTGTTGACTTTGACTGCGCCCGTTTATTCCATTCTAGACCTGCGGAGCAGCATTGTCTGACTGTCTGACAGGCATCTGGACACATAATCCACTCCTAAATGTATATCTACACTAATAAATCCCTGTGAAAATATAACATTTTATAAAGTAGTTTAAACAAACTGCTTTAACAGTCATTCGGTTAAGCTTGCAGATCTGGCTGCATTGGCTATTTTAAAATAGCAGATCTGCAAGCTCACAACGGGTCGCATCGCGACGCGTTGTGAGCTTGTATATCTGCTATTTTCAAAATATACGAGCGCTTCTGCGAGCGCATTTTCGGGACTCCCGACCATCTTTTCATGGACAGTGAGGTGTACAAACTTACAGTAGCTTGTCCTATGGTATGGAGTTATGTCATAGAGAGTTATGAAGACTACAACCTGGCTGGGTTAAGGATATAAACCCGACGCTCCAATCTCTTATTAACGTGGCGGCACGGAATCACTGCAGCCTGCCCGAGTCAGACTGCTTTATTTTAGTGTAACTTGAACGCGCACTGCTATGTATGGGGTAAATAAATTAATATGCAAACGTATTCCATTCATGGCGATGTGATTGGTATCATAATATGTCATTCATGTAGGCTACAAGCCTACGTGAAGATTGTACCGCTACGGATTACATGAAAGACACAGTTGGGCGTGTGTGTATATGTGTGTGTGTGTGAGAGAGAGTGAGGCGTGTGCGTGTGTGTGACTTGATAGGCGGCGAGGCGAACCGGCGAAACTATTTTTTTGGTCGTATACTGGTTCTTCATGTCGTAAAATCGGGGTGTTTCCAGAATATTTAAGGGCGTGTTATTTAAATGACGCTTGGTTTCAGCCGGTTTATACGCTCCGTTGATAAATGAGGGCCACTGGCCCTCATTTATCAATGGAGCGTATAAACCTGTGTATATTTTTCCATATATTCGGCCGTACACCAACGTCGAAGTCACATTTATCAACGCATCCTACACAGCTGATTCGAGCGTACATTTGGTCCCAGCCTTGATAAATGTCACGGCTGAAACCGAGCGTCATTTAAATAACACGCCCTTAAATATTCTCAAAACGCCCCGATTTTACGACATGAAGATTGAAGAACCAGAATACGACCAAGGACATCATCATGAAAAGCCAATAAGAAAGAGTTTCTCCCTCTCGCCTCGCCACACACGCACACGCGCCCCTCTCTCTCTCTCACACACACACACACACAAACACGCCCGCCCAGCTGTGTTTTTCATGTAATCCGTACCGTAGCGGTACAATCATTGTCACGTAGGCTTGTAGCCTACATGAATGACATATTATGATACCAATCACATCGCCATGAATGGAATACGTTTGCATTTTAATTTATTTAACCCATACCGAGCAGTGCGCGACTGCGCGTTCGAGTTACACTAAAATAAAGCCTTCGTGTAGGCTATTCCCATTTCCCAGTGAGACTCGGACCGTCGGACGGGCGAGTTCTGTCCCGCGCCGCATTAATGAGAGATAGCCTGGAGAGAACATTAATGGATGAAGGCTGGTGTGTGTTGGACCATGGGTTAAATGTCTGATCTCCCGGTGGCCATGAAAATATAACAGCAGCGCCGCTGCACCGGTCTAAACTCCCGAGCGCTCTTATATTTTGAAAATAGCAGATCTACAAGCTCACAACGCGTCGCGATGTGACGCTGCCTTGTGAGCTTGTAGATCTGCTATTTTCAATGCAGCCAGATTGATCTACAATCTTATCTGAATGACTGTTAAAGCAGTTTGTTTAAATTACTTTATAAAATGTTATATTTTCACAGGGATTATTTATTAGTGTAGATATACAGGAGTGGATTATGTGTCCAGATGCCTGTCAGACAATGCTGATCCGCAGGTCTAGGATGGAATAAACGGGTGCAGCCAACGTCAACAACTGGTCTCTACCAGACGTGAGATTTCAGCGTACGGTAGGATGAAGCCCACGTCAGGATATATTGATAAATGCCGAAAGGTGCGGTGATCTCGCCGTACGCCCATTATTTGGGCTGCACCGCGTTGATAAATGAGGGCCAGTGTGTTAGAGAACCGGACTTGAGTTTCACAGATTAGGACTTTTTAATTGACTTTTCATCAATTAAAAACAATTCTACCAGTTTTTCAAAAGTATTTAGTAAAAAAAATGTTTAAAAAAAAATCCTTAAGTAGTGAAAATAGCAGATCTACAAGCTCTCGGCGCGAAGTGACTCGTGAGCTTGTAGATCTGCTAGTTTGGGTCCCGGGCAAACGTCCAATGTATCTTTTGGTGCTCCATGGCTTCACCTCCAAAGCCCTCAAACTCTTTAATATGTTCAAGACTCAGCTGCTCACCAGCATCCACTACAGAGACCACATCACACCAGTCCTCCATGACCTCCACTGGCTGCCCGTCAAACAAAGAAGCCACTTCAAAATGCTACTCACCGTAGCCACAGTGGTGTAAAGTAACTAAGTACATGTACTCAAGTATTGTACTTAAGTACAATTTTGAGGTATTTATACTTTACTGGAGTATTTCCAATTTTCGATACTTTTACTTCTACTCCACTACATCTCAGAGCCAAACATTGTACTTTTACTCCACTACAATTATTTGAAAACTTTAGTTATTTGCAATTATCAATTATATTATAAAACCTACATTAACCACTTCAGCCCTGTTTTATAAATGTGATATTTGAAAATATCTAGAGAATGTGGAAAAGATCTACAAGCTCAGAATGCGTCGTATTGTGAGCTTGTAGATCTGCTATTTTCAAACATTTTAGTACTTTTACTTTTGGTACTTTAAGTATATGTTGATGCCAATACTTTTACTTAAGTAGAAAATGTGAATACTTTTTCCACCACTACTCGCCACCTATAAGGCACTGCCACTCCATAACCTGGCTTCCCCCTACCTCTCTCACCTCCTCAAGCCACATGTTCCGTCCCGTTCCCTCAGGTCCTGGAGGTCCCAATGACCAGGCTCTGAACCTGGGGCAAGGTGACGGGGCTTTGTCTATGGCTGCCCCCTCCCTCTGGGATGCACTGCCATAACCCCTCCCTTCCTTCCTTCAAAACTGCCCTGAAAACCCACCTAAGAATTGCTTTTCCGAGTTGACATAATAGAAATAATAATACATTTTATTTATAACGCACTTTACATTCTTGCAAATGTCAAAGTGCAAACAAACAGTTACATGGGACCCAACTAGGCTAAACTAAACTATTGTAGCCTCACCATGGGGAGATTTGAAACATTTTTGATGGAGGTTCTTCCTTGGCTTAGTGGGAAGGTGGGTGCAAAGTTTCCCAGCAATCGGGCGCTGCATTCATGATGTGTGGCATTTTGTGCAAAACGGCCACCCCCACAAACTTTGGATGCCAATCATAGCCAATTGGATTAGAATCCGAAAACATTGACAGATACATCTTGATCACATGACTACAGAGTTACTGTGTAACAATTTGGGTGAGGTTTGGACAACATCAGCAAAAGAAAGTTGTTATCTGGCACGACCTACAGTTCAAGAGTTATAGGTCAAGACGTGAATCGGTCTGTTATAGCGCCACAATGAGGTCGATTTGAAAAATCTAGGGTGGTATTTCTTCCTTGTCCTAGTCTAGTGGGAATGTGTTTGCAAAATGTCACAGCAATTAGATGCTGCATTCAAGATTTGAGGCATTTTGGTGGCAGATGACAGTGAAGTGACAATTTAAGTAACCTTTTTAATACCTAAAAAGATTTAAAACGTGGAAAAAAAGAAAGAAAGAACTGGCCAAATTGTCAAATAAAATAAGAGGGAATTTCTTTTGAAAATAGCTGACCTACAAGCTTGTAGATCTGCTATTTTCACAATATTTATCTGTGGAACCGAGTCAAACAAAAGTGAATGCCTCAACTCTTACATTCCAAGTGCTTGTTAGAGCACAGTTGTGCAAACTGGATATTAAAAATACTAACCCACACATCACAGCTTGTTGCATTAAATAATTGCACGTTTATTATGGTTGTATTAATTAGCAGTTTTCTAATTGATTCATACCTCATAACCTCTGAGCATTGTGCTGGACTGTAGTATGTTAGTGCTTTCAAATGCAACTAATTACTGAGCTACATCCCAAACCACGATTTGACGTCATTTATTGATTACCACAACGGTATGATTTGATAAAGAACCAGCATTGAACAGGTGGGCAGAACAGACTAGCTGTACACAGTAAAAACCTTAGGAAAAGACACCAAATATGTTGGATAGACCCTCCAATATTAACGCCATTTGCCCTCTCAAATGTTGAACGTTTGCTTTTAACATTGAAAGAAGTAATGCATGTTCAGCTAATTCCCTAAAGGTAAACTTGATGAAGGAGGGTATTAGAATCAGTCAAATCTATATGAGATTTTCACAAGGGAAGGGATGATAATCGTTTTACTTTTAATCGCTTATCGTGATTAAAAAAAGAATCAGAATAATAACATCGCAGTGATTTTAATTTATCGTGAAATTGTCCTCCGTCATACACTAGGATGAATAAGCTTTTGTTGAGCTGCAAATTCAGAACCACTTAAACCCTCTATTTTAAACAACAAGAAGGACACTATCAGTCACCAGAACCAAGGACGGGTGTTTTCAATGAGTCTAACATGGTTAAAAGGGAGAATAAGTTAGTATAGGAAATCAATATAAAATATCTAAATACTGAATCAAGTAACTTAAAAACAGTATTGGAGCCATCTGGACACATCCCCGTACGGCCCCATGAGCCCCAGTGTTGACCATTATAAACCCACAGGCAGTGGTGGAAAAAGTACTTTTAAAACTATTTAAAACTATCGATACTGCAGTATGGCAATACTCTGTTAAGTAAGTCCGGAATTCAAAATTTACTTGAGTAAAAGTACAAAATTATTGGCATCAAAATGTACTTAAAGTACCAAAAGTAAAAGTACTAATTATGCAGAATGTCCCATTTCAAGTTTTTAAATATATACAAATCTTTAGAAATTAGCAGATCTACAAGCTCACAATGTGTCGCATCACGACGCATTGTGAGCTTGTGGTCAGCTATTTTCAAATGGCCATAATGTATATAGGGCTGAAGTGGTTAATGTAAGTACTGAAAATTGGAAATACTCCAGTAAAGTAAAAATGCCTAAAAATTGTACTTAAGTACAGTACTTGAGTAAATGTACTTTGTTACTATGCACCCCTGCCCGCAGGGTTTGGTAGTATCTCCTGGCTGTGTGGAGAGAGCCAACACCATCACAAGGATGTTCAGGAACATTGCTGCGTGAATGATTTGGATTCCAAACTAAATGTGGGGTTTTCTAACGGCTAGCTGGGGCGGCCATAGTGTGGGACTGACTCATCTCACATTGAAGTGTTCCAGTGGAAATTAATTATGCCACAACCGTTTCCTGATCAACTTCGTGCTTAGAGACACCACAGCTGCATGGTCTCTTTGTCATACAGTACATGTTTTGTTTCAAACTGATAGTTGACATTCCAGCCTTATTTCAACATAGCTGTGTGTGCGTGCGTGCGTGCGCTCGTGCACGTGTGTGTGTGTGTGTGTGTGTGTGTGTGTGTGTGCGCGTGTGCGCCTGGGCGCGCATGTGTGTGTGTGTGAGAGAGAGAGAGAGAGAGAGAGAGAGAGAAAACAGGCTAGGGAGCAATCAGGCCCTTAAAACAATGCACACCTCTACACTGCAAAATCCTAAATCTCCGAGACCAATAAGGGTCAGTTTGTGAATTTACTGTATTATATTGAGTGTCTATATCTATCTCTCTCTCTCTCTCTCTCTCTCTCTCTCTCTCTCTCTCTCTCTCTCTCTCTCTCTCTCTCTCTCTCTCTCTCTCTCTCTATATATATATATATATAGTTTTTGTGGAGTCTCGCTAGGGGACCAATCTTCATGCTCAATCAACCTCATCTGAGCGCACCTGCGATGACCGGCTAGGTGGGGCACCAAACTACAAACAGTCTGCCACTCTGTCTCGTTCCCCACTGGCTCTCCTTGGTGAACGGACGGGTGCTCAGGCAGTAATCGAATACTCCACTGTTTCCCCTTCAATTGTAACTGCCGGTGAAACACAAAACTAAAAGTTTCTTTTACTTTATAGGCAACGTATAGAATGTGAACACTTACCTGAAATGTGATGCACGGACAAAACCCCAAACCTGGGAAGAACCTCTGTTGAAAGAAATACTTACCTATTATTATAGGTATGTATTATTATTATTATATTATTATAATTATCTTTTTCAAGCATTAAGCATCAAGCATTCCCTGCTTGCACTGGGGAGAAATTGTATTAATTTAACACATGATGGTGCGGTTTAGCCGACAATAACTCGGGAGTCCTGGATCGCTGCCCTCCACTTGAGTCGCGTAGCCAGGATTCACATTTAGGGTGGGCAAAAGGGCAACGCGGGCCGATATGTGTCCTGCACAAATTATTTAGTAATGTCTAAATTGCGATTAACAACAGCAAAGGTTAACAAATCGAATAATGTTCAAACATGTATTCTACAGCATGAGACAATGGGCCTTACGCTTGAAAATGTCACAAGCCCCGACGATATCATTGAATCGTAGTTCAAACCGTCAGTAAAATCTCTCTCGAATGCTACAGGAGATATAGAATTGATTTAGTGAGTCATTTAGTTTGTCATTTAGTTTGTGTAACCTATCTACTAATCTGAGTGAGTTCTCAGAAGCTCTCACATACCTTACTACTGATTCTGATGAATGAAGCTGTTTAGTTGTTGAGGCCGTGAATCGATGCCCCCATGCGAGTTTGTGACAGTGATGGAATACTGCTAAGTATCAATACTGCAATTCAGAAATGAATAGATTGAGTAAAAGTACAAAGGTATTGGTATCAAAATGTACTTAAAGGACCAAAAGTAGAAAGTACTCTTTATGCCAAATGTCCCATTTCACAAGTTTTCAGATGTATACAAATTTTGATAGCCGATCTACAAGCTCACAATGCGTCGCATTGTGATGCATTGTGAGCTTGTAGATTTGTGTATATAGAATATATATAGCGCTGAAGTGGTTAGTGTGTTTTGTAATAATAATAACAAATCTACAAAGTAACTAGTAACGAAAGTTTTCAAATAATTGTAGTGGAGTAAAAGTACAATATTTGCCTCTGAGATGTGGAGTAGAAGTCAAAGTATTGAAAATTGGAAATGCTCCAGTAATGTAAAAGTATACCTCAACATTGTACTTAGGTACAGAGTAATGTACTTAGTTATTTTACACCACTGGTTTGTGACGCTCCAACAATTTGGACACATTTGGAGGAGTTGTTGGGGGTAGGTGATTAGCTCACCATCCATCTATCGTTAAGCAGAGATGTCAGGGGGGCACACACGCACACACACACACACACACACACACACACACCCACGTAAACTTAATCATTTTGCAAACTGTTTTTGTTTTATTTTTTTAATTATGCTGCTGCAATGTCTATATAAGCCAAACATTAATAAGTAGGCTACTATTCTTAAGGACCTGTACACAAGATTTAAATACCACCTTCAACTGAGCATTCAATCCTTCATTGGCGGGGGCTTCTGACTTGTTGTTTTTCAGCCTGTTGTCTCAGTCACTGCTATAACTGCAGTATGTATATCACTTTACAAATTGTGTTTTCTTATTAAGAAGAATATTTGGCATTTGGTAGAATTATTGGTATTACAGTTGTAGGCAACAAGAAATTTGGTATGAGAGTTGAAAAAGATGCTATTTTTGTTTAAGAAGCGCCAATAAACCATTTGAAAATAGAATAATTCAATTTCACATAAAAAAAAAATGTATGCAGATCTGCTTCCAACAATTAGTGATGAACAATAATGGAATATTCAGAAAATATCAGTGAATCACAATAATATGACTAATGCTTCAAAAAATATAACTTTTTCGACAGTTTTGAAAACAACAACCTTTTTAATTGATATTTTTCAAAAATAGCCAAAATGGCAAATTTACATGGGTAGCCAGCATGACATTTCATCTCAGTCTGCTTCTAGACACCTGAATATCAGGGACCAGTTTCTGAGAAGTTATTTTCTAATGTGTGTCGCCTGCTAGTGCAGTTTGGATATTGCTGGTATGCGTCCAGATTCATAGCAAAATAAATATCTTGACCCGTAAATATAATAAGTATTTTTTGCTAGAGCTTAATTTCTTAATTTACTGCCCTCGGATCTACAAAGTAGGCTTTACAGTTATCGAGTAAGTCGAGGCTTGATCAACCCCGGCTGGGTCACCTGGGCGAGGGTGTATGTTGTATGTTGCGAGACCCGAAACACCCGATGACCCCAGGCTACAACACTGATGATACTTCCCAGGTGCATCCATGTGATGTTTTTATTTATTATTAGAAAGAATTGCATTCACAAAATCGCCCTAAAATATTGATGTCATCGCAAACTTATGCGTGTGCGTGTGTGCGTGCGCATTCAGTTTCCTAATGACAAGTAAGACGCGCGAACGCTGGAAGCGAACGCAGCTCGAAAATATTGTGTATTTACGGACTTGTAATCCGTGTTTGTGTGTGCGTGCGCATTCAGTTTCCTAATGATCATGTGGATCTAGTTGATAGATGCACCAATCACATTTGACCTCAAGGTGGTACTGCTGCCTTCTGTTTGTGTTCCAGATGAACAGGAGACAGCTGTGTGTGTGTGTGTGTGTGTGTGTGTGTGTGTGTGTGTGTGTGTGTGTGTGTGTGTGTGTGTGTGTGTGTGTGTGTGTGTGTGTGTGTGTGTGTGTGTGTGTGTGTGTGTGTGTGTGTGTGTGTGTGTGTGTGTGTGTGTGTGTTGTGTGTGTGTGTGCGCACATTTGTGCGCTACTACTCTGGAACCCAGGAACTCCTTGACCCAATCGCCATCATCTCTGTACTCAACAAGAGTCCAGAGACACACACACACACACACACACACACACACACACACACACACACACACACACACACACACACACACACACACACACACACACACACACACACACACACACACACACACACACTCACTCACTCACACTCACACACTGAGGCCTTGTCTGTTCACAAATTCATCATTTGCATCTGTCTGTCTGTCTGTCTGTCTGTCAGGCTTTCTTTGAATGCTTCTGCATGTCTCTTTTGATGATGCATTAGAGCACGCACGCACACACACGCACGCACACACACACGCATACACCGTAATATATGTATACTATGTTTTGGCTGCCATCCAGTTCTCTAACTCCCTGAAGACAATTAGTCTAGATGGAAAGTGGGGTCCACACACATAGGGTGGAATTTTTCCCGCCACCTGGTTTTTCTTAATCCTTGAAGTGTGCATTTTAAGATTCTGCCAGGTAACAGGCTGAAATAATGATCCATGGAGTAAAAATGTCAGCATTCAAATCGGGGGTAGAAGAGGAAAGTTACATAGTGCAGCTCTAACCAAACTATTTTACTGTTGTGTTCCACAATAGTCAAGGGCAAGTTGCAGTCAATAACTAAATGGAACAGTATTGCATTGGTGATAGCTTTCTGCTGTGGATGATTGGAGGCTGTTATGTGTTGCTTGTGCTGGGCCTGCATTTACTTATCCGTAAAATAGCATATTAACCCATTCATTTTAACCACTTTAACCATTCTTTTATACTTTAGCTATTTAAAAATAGCAGATATACAAGCTCATAGCTTTAGTTAAAATTTGCTATTTTTGCGATCATGACATGAAAAAAGTTTGAGTAGCCTACCACTGATATAGTTTTCAGAAAACTGTTAAAATGCCTTGTAGCCCTACATGAATTACAGATGAAACTCATGTATTATTATTTCACCCCCCCTCCCTCAGTCCCTCCCCCACTGGCCACCCATCAATGATAGCGACTATACCGAGTTAACACTAACAGACATTACTGATTGCTGGTTTGTAACATTGGCAGACTGTATGCATGGCCATAGAAGAGTAGTTTTCTTGTAGACATACCTTACTACTGATTCTGATGAATGAAGCTGTTTAGTTGTTGAGGCCGTGAATCGATGCCCCCATGCAAGTTTGTGACATTTGGAGGAGTTGTTGGGGGAAGGTGATTAGCTCACCATCCATCTATCGTTAAGCAGAGATGTCGGGGGGCACACACACACACACACACACACACACACACACACACACACACACACACACACACACACACACACACACACACACACACACACACACACACACACACACACACACACACACACACACACACACACACACACATTATTTCAGCCTGGTACCTGTTATAATCTTAAAATACACACTTCAAGGATTGAGAAAATGCAGTTGAAAAATCCACCTTAAGTATTTAGTCAAAACTGAATTATATGTGATCTGAACATTTTCGGCTTTTTTCCCCGTTTTTTGTCCTGTAATAGAGTCAAGATGTGCTTGAATCTGAATAATAACCACTTTATTGAATGTGGGTCCAAATTGTATGGGGGATATTTTTTATTTTATTTTTCCATTTCCTGGTTGGGGTTCAGGATAATGTGTAATACAGGGTTAAAACAAATCCCATGGGACATTATTTCAGCATTTTACCTGGCAGAATCTTAAAATACACACTTCAAGGAATAAGAAAAAACAGATGGCGAAAGAAAATCCACCCTATGTGCGTGGACCCCACTTTCCATCTAGACTAAAATAAGTATTTCTGAACGGAACAACGAGTTCACTCGAACTTTATTTACACATTTTACACACAGATCCCAGGTCAGTGAGTTAACCTCATTTCTGTCAGGACAACTCATAAATGGATAAAGACAACTCATGAAGGATAAGATATATTTATTGAACATAAAATGTGCAATATATTTATTATGGTTTGGCGATGAATTGGATCTGCTTCTAGGTACTCTGATAAAGCGCATCTCCCAACCATAGGGACTCCGAATCCCACGTACACAAACAGCAGATCCAAAACAACAGGTGGTAGCATGGGGTGGTGGAGGGTGAGCAGCAATTTAGCACAGCAATGAAATGAGCAGCAGCGCAGCAGCAGCAACAGTGTGTGTGCAGCAAAAGCAAGCAGAATGAGAAGTGCAAACTTCCAGCTTAAATAGAGCGGTCTGAGAATGAAATGAGTGTGAGTGGATGAGGATGTGGAGCTGACACGGTCCAATGGTAGGCCACCAACAACTGCACTGAGTTCCCTGACAGAACTTGCTCTGTGCATGTCTGTGACAGGCGCAATGCTCATAATTATTATTATTATTATTATGGTAGAGTATGTTAATACAATATAACTTATGACATAAGTTATATTGTATTAACATACTCTACCATAATAATAATAATAATAATAATAATAATAATAATAATAATAATAATTAAAATAATAAAGTTTATTTGTATAGCACCTTTCATGACAATGCAGCTCAACGTGCTTTACAGAGCAAGAATACAATTACAGAAAAAGTACAAATAATTTAATAAAGCAAAAACAGAAAAGCAAAAGCAGAAAACAACATACAGATTGTATAAGTTATATTGTATTGATATACATAGCCAGGGCTGCGCCTCGTCACCTATCCTGTGTTCATGGACAGGATCTCGAGGCGAAGTCGTGGCGGAGAGGGTATACGGTTCGGTGAGCTAAGAGTTGCGTCACTGTTTTTTTGCGGATGATGTGGTCCTGATGGCACCATCGGTCCGGGACCTTCAGCTCTCACTGGATCGGTTCGCAGTCGAGTGTGCGGCGGCTGGGATGAAAATCAGCATCTCCAAATCTGAAGCCATGGTTCTCAACAGGAAACTGATGGATTGTGCAGTCCGGGTAGGGAATGAGGCTTTGCCCCAGGTGAAGGAGTTTAAGTATCTCAGGGTCTTGTTCACGAGTGAGGGGAGGACGGAGCAGGAGATCAGCCGGAGAATCAGAGCAGCAGTCTGTATTGCAGTCGCTGTACCGCACTGTAGTGACAAAAAGAGAGCTGAGCCAGAAGGCAAAGCTCTCGGTCTACCGAGCAATCTTCTTTCCTACTCTCACCTGTGGTCATGAAGTGTGGGTCATGACCGAAAGAATAAGGTCGCGGGTACAAGCGGCCGAAATGAGTTTTCTCAGACGGGTGGCTGGCATCTCCCTTAGAGATAGGGTGAGAAGTTCGGTCACCCGAGAGAGACTCGGAGTAGAGTCGCTGCTCCTTCGCTTGGAAAGGAGCCAGCTTAAGTATCATTTATAGTCGGACGTAAGGAGACGTAACGAGCGCCGACGCTCCTTACGTTGTTGGTTTTGTCTCCCCCTCCGTCACCTGCGGCTCCAGTTTTTCCTTCCGTGCGATCAACATTCACCGTCAGGCCGACGTGTACGTTCACTACGTTGCCTGTAGTACCATTGGCGCCCGTTGGCAGTATAAGGTTTTCCTCTGGCCCTCTTTCTCCAAAAAAAGACCCACGTTGGTGGAAGTACTTGAGTAAATTAACTTAATTACTTAGACCCGACCCGTCGATCCACGGTCTGTGACAAAATGAACCCAGCCATTCCCTAAAGTTAAACACACAAATAATATAGCACAGTGCAGTAGGGGTCGAAACTCACGTTTTGTAGACAACCATTGTTTTTGTCTAGTTTGTGGACTAGTTTGTGTCTTTTTTGCGTTGTTTTGGCTAGATGCTACAATGGTAGCTTCATGTTGTTAGCTGCGCTGTTGCCAGGTTTTGTGAGAGAAATAAGCAGCCAGGTCTATGAAAACAAGCCCAAAAGAATCGACTAGGCCACATCACTTGAAAATAGCAGATCTACAATATATGTTTGAGAATCACTGGTTTAAATAATAATTGGCCCAAATAAGCAACTACACTTTAGAAACAAGCCCAAATAAAACCGCAACCACCAAAGTTTGTTTACAAGCAACTTTTCAGAAAAATAAGCCCAAAGTCGCTTATAATAAGCGGACATAGCAACACTTTTAGCTCGCAACTGCCATCTAGTGGATTAATAGGTGTATGACGCCTCAATGTCATAATTCCAACGGATTTAACGTGCGCGACCATGCATGTGTCCATAAAGAACGCAAGACATCCCTCACCCCCTGACGCACGTTAAAGACCCATCTAGGGACTTTGAACGGCCCTTTAGGTGGTTCGGGCATCTAGTACGGATGCCTCCCGAGCGTCTCCCTAGGGAGGTCCTCACTGCACGTCCCACTTGGAGGAGACCCCGCGGGGCAGACCAAGGACCAGATGGGCGGATTACATCTCCACATTGGCCTGGGAACGCCTCGGGATCCCCCAGGAGGAAGTGGCTAATGTTGCTCAGGAGAGGAAAGTCTGGAGCTCTCTGCTGGAACTGTTGCCCCCGCGACCCGACTCCGGATAAGCGGTTGAAGATGGATGGATGGATGGATTGGACAAAATAACATTTTATTCACAAAGCAAATTACATAATATTATTAATTGATTGATTGTTTGTTTGATTGATTTCGTAATTATGGACTGAGTTTAACACTTAAAGGACCACTTCACCTATTTTCAACCTATCTTCATGTAGGTTAACTAGAAAATAGCGCCCTGCGGGCGGTTGGCCCCATCCTACGTGAAGCCCCCCCCCCCCAACATAATTCCCCCAGCTATCCCCCACCTCCATAGGCTTCTATTTCAGCATGCTAACTTTCAGGAATAAAAAGCCTGCAGTTTCTATTAGCTTGGATTCCCCATTGATGATGTCACTGGTAGGCAGGTTTCTGAACTGTCCACAGCCCTCCTCTGAGACACAGAGTGAGTACATAGACATGGTACCATCTTGTAATGAGCATCAGTGAGGACCAATTTTATGAAGATAAGGTTGAAGATGGGTGGAGCGGCCCTTTAAGTAGAATTATGAATACAGGACTTTAACTTAAAATAGAGCAGTGGCTCTCAACCTGTGGGTTGGGGGGACCCCAGGGGGGGTCCCCAGATGACAGTAAAGTGACAAATTAAGGACTTTTAAGACATTTTGATACCTAATAAAAAAAGAGAAAAAGACCAGCAGACAGTTATGTACACAGGCCAGTGGTGACATGTTGTGTGATGTGATATGAAGAAGATTGTCCAAGTCATTTCTGGGCTCCGTGACAACAGAACATGTAGCACCAAGCGCTGTAATATGTAATGTGTGATAATGTCCATAGACCGTATACGTTGGTCGCCAGCAAAAGTTCTGTGGAAGAAGCTGAAATGAAATAGGATTCACAGAGGCTTCCTGGACAGGAAAAACCCATAACGTGTTGCACATGTCCCACAACACCAGCACGTTGTCTTACAGCGTGTTCATAGTGGGTGTGTGGGTGTGTGTG